>NC_059431.1:1982500-2072500 GCF_021028975.2 Sphaerodactylus townsendi | reverse complement strand
AACACACACACGATAGCCGCAGGGCAACTGGGTGCCCTGTGCACCAAGGTTGGCAAAGTGGTTAATCAGGATGTCATGATCAATGAAGTCGAATGTGGCTGTCAGGTCAAGTAATAACAACAGTGCCAACCAGTGGTGGGATCCAAAAATTTTAGTAACAAGTTCCCATGGGGGTGGGATTCAAACAGTGGCGTAGCGCCAATGGGGTGGGGCGGGGCACGATGGGGGCGTGGCCAGGCATTCTGGGGGCAGGGCATTAATAATTTCTCTGTTACTGTAAAAAACTCTTACTGTAAAAAAAAAGTTCCTAATTCCCAGCTGGTATCTTTCTGTCCATAATTCAAACTCATTATAGCAAGTCCTATCTTCTCTGGTGCCAACCCACCCTGGCCTAGGCACATTGGAGGTAGGTGGGGCTGAGAGAACTGGTGACTGCCCCAGCAGGCCTGATGTGGAGGAGCAGGGAAACAAATCCAGTTCACCAGATTAGAATCCACCATCCCTGTGGAGGAGAGGTGAATCGAAACCAATTCTCCAAATTAGAGTCTACTGCTCTTAACCACTGTGCCACGCTGACTCTCAAGAACACCAGCGAATCTATCACCAGAATACAAAGCTTTTGAAACAGCAACAAGAAGAGAAAAAAATGTAAATCACTAATACTTTTAGGTGAACTATAAATATTTTGCTTTCATAGCTTGTTCAGAGTTTATCTGCATTTTCAGACATTAGCCAGATGCGGCTGAATTTGGGCTTATGGTCTTCGCTCACATTTCAAATTATTATTATTAATGCACAGACATCAACAGCCGCTTTATCACATGGAGATTGAATACCATAGAAAAGATTGATTTAAGTCACGTCCATGTGCAATTTTCTTTTAGAAAATTCATTACACTACACCCTTTTGGTAAGGAAATGTAAGTTTTCCTGCCTCCTTTTACACAAATGACTTCTTTGGGCATTATTGCATAGCCCTATAATTTATTCATCCATCCATTAAAGGTGGTGTTTTCTCTTATGCTTTACATATTTCACGCTCTCTGCTACGATCCTGCCAGCGCTTACCTTCTCTGGGATAGAGGGTGACCCCCCCCCCCCCTACAGAAGAACATGATTGGGTTTAGGAGGATTTCATAGCCTAATGTTTTATTAATTTGCTGATTTGATTCATTTACAGCCCACCTCTCGGATTAGCTCCTTGCGTCCAATATTAAAACAATAAAATAGATGTAATAGATATAATGCCATTAGAGAGACAGTCTCAAAAGCTAGAAGCGATGTTGCATCCTGAGAGCAATATTAATAACTAGCAGTTAACACTCATTGTGCAAACAAATACAACGGGCTCTAGAAAAATGTTGGTGGGCTAATGGTGCCCACCAAGGGGGCCAACCCCTCCTGCCCCACAATTTACCACAGATAATTAAATGACGAAAAAGCTTACTTACAGATTCTCCCCTAACTTTGCAAATGGGCTCTCCTTTCTCAAATCCCCAAATCCCCCCCCCCCACGACTCCCCTAACTCTGGCTCAGCTGCAGCTCGACAAAGTTTGTCCTGTGTTCCCAGGCAGGAAGTTCTTCAAAGTTCATCACGGAGACCGAGTCCTGATAGGAAGAAGCACACCATGGCGGGGGGGGGGGGGGGCTGCTGGTAAGTGTAGTCCTTTCCCCTCTGGAATCTGGGCTCTACCGGATGGCCAATGACTACACTTCCCAGCAACCCTCACTTTTTCTTCTTTGTCGTCAGGAACACGCTACTCAGTCATATAGTATGATAAGCAAGATAAGATTCTCCCTACAACAGAAATAATGTTACCGACAGGAAAATAGGAAAAATATTTTCCTGAGCCCATCGCTGAACTACACTGGCTAAGGAGCAGAGCAAAGAGACCAGTGATGTCCAAAAGTCTCCATAGGGCCTGGAAAGGACGTATATATGTGATTGTGCCAATGTTTTACATGGTTTCCTTCTTGCTTTTATCCCTTTTAATGTTTAATATAAGCCCCTTAGCGTTGGAATTATTATTTGCCCAATGTCTAGGATTATACTTTAGCTAGGTTCTCCAGTTGATTTAAAGTTTTGATACTGTTAATTTAGGATACTCTTGCTTATATTTATATGTGCTTGTACTGTACTGGAGGTTATTTCCTCTAATGTTTAAGTTTAGAAATGTTATTTTAGATACCTGTATCTGTAGGAGAAAGCAGCGGCTTGTAGCCACTGATATTAAGAGCTAAGGAAACTAGCCTTGGGATTCAGTTTGGGCCAATACCCGGTAGATATCTTTAGCAGAAACAAAGACCCCTTTGGATTTACAAATTGACTCTGATGATGGCACCCCAGATATCCCAGCCGTTGAAGGACGCGGGAGGCGCGGGAACCTCAGACGCGGGAACCTCAGGTCATAACTCCAGGAAGCAGCCCATCTGATAACCAGATTCCTGGGTGCATTAAACAGGCTCACCCAGTTTTATGAACGGACACTCTCCACTCTCCATTTCAGCACTATCGTAAAGTCTTGCAGGAAGACGCCTGACAGCGAGATTTCATGGTCCCATTCACAAAGTTGTAATTGTATCTTCTCTTTTATGTGTGGATGTTTCTTTATTGTTGTACAGTAAGGGATCTGCCCCCTTACCTGCCCCCTTACCTGGCTCCTTGCCCCTTTTGATGTGTGTGTATAAAAGTTCTAGCGCTTGGCTACAAGAGCGCGATTCCCCTGCCTGAGCTGTAGCAACCACTTCCGAATAAAATACTTTGCTTTGAAGAACACCGGCTTCCTGCGCCTCACTACATTGCCTAAGCTGAAATCACTTAATGTTACCCGAGCAGCAGCGGTAACAATCGGAGAGTGTGTGTCTTGGAAATACCTTTCCAAAACTTTGATTTTGGTGAGGAACATTGTCAGCAGCTACTCCCATGTTACCAAACACCTCAGGGACAGATCCATCCATCCGTCCACGCGTCCACCCGCCCGCCTGCCCGCCCGCCCGCCCGCCCGCCCCCCTCCCTCTCCCTCTCTCTCTCTCTCCCTCCCTCCCTCCCTCCCTCCCTCCCTCTCTCCATCCATCCATCCATCCATCCATCCATCCATCCATCCATCCATCCATCCATCCATCTCCATCCATCCATCCATCCATCCATCCATCCATCCATCCATCCATCCATCCATCCATCCATCCATCCATCCATCCATCCATCCATCCATCCATCCATCCATCCATCCATCCATCCATCCATCCATCCATCCATCCATCCATCCATCCATCCATCCATCCATCCATCCATCCATCCATCCATATCCATCCATCCATCCATCCATATCCATCCATCCATCCATCCATCCATCCATCCATCCATCCATCCATCCATCCATCCATCCATATCCATCCATCCATCCATCCATCCATCCATCCATCCATTTCTCTATCCATCCATCTCTCTATCTATCCCCATCTCTCTATCTATCCATCCATTCTTATCTATCCTATCTATCTATCTATCTATTCATCTATCTATCTATCTATCTATTCATTCATTCATTCATTCATTCATCTATCCATCTATCTATCTATCTATCTATTCATTCATTCATTCATTCATTCATTCACGTTCTTGTCCTTACACTTTCTCCCTCAAGGGGCTCCAGGCACCTGAGGTTACTTATAGTCTACCTTTCTCGCTGTGGCTCAGGGCAAATATGTAGCCTAAGTCAAGCACAACCAACATAATCGAATGAATATCGAATGAGATCGAATGAATATCCAGTAGGGGCTGGACTAGAGAAAATCTGAGGACAAACACAATCTCAAAGGGATCCGAAAGAAAGCTTTCACACACGATATACTTTAAGTAGTGTAGAGACAATCTAGTCTGGAGCAGACATAGGTAGCAAAACACTAGTGTGGGCCACAGACTTTATACAACGTACAGATCAGCCCTCTAACAATACTTGCACTGTAATTCAAAAGTCAAATGTTGATTTACTAGATTCTAAGAATATAAAAATCCTCCTAAAAAGAAGAGGACCATTTTGAAACAAAGGCTTTCTCAAGTATCAAACTCGTGGCCCTCTAGATGTTATGGACTACAGTTCCCATCATCCCCTGCCAGCATCATGCTGTAGTCCATAACATCTGAAGAGCCGCGAGTTTGACACCTGTGGTAGTGTTGATGTCTACCTTGTATATTTCAGCGTTATTGATTGTGCATTCAATAAGTGGCAGTTTCCTAACCAGCCGCGAGAGTGTTTGTGTACATCCAGGATGCCACACCAGCTACGGTGGCCAGTGGGAGATCAAATAAGAAATGGCCAAGAGGCAGAGAGGCTTCAGAGAAATGGGGCAGCAGTCCAAAGCATTGGGAGTCCACCCTCTGACCGGGCTCTGCAGGAGGCGGGGGTCAAACAGGGGTGGGAAGAAAGTGCTCAGGGCATCCAGGGCCCAGCCTGCAGCCGGGGTCTTCCATGCTACAGGGCTGTACGCCACCCACCTGGGGGACCACCTCCAGCACCACCGGGGTCTCACCCCAGAGCAGTGGGTTGGGAGTGGAAGGTGTCTTTTGACAGAGCCGCTGAGAAGCACGACACAGTAAATGCGAGATGCAAACGATGTGAAATACAGAAAGCTCTCTGTGTGCACCGGAGCCGTTGCGGGCCCACTTGGGATGGGACAGTTTCCATAGGACCACAGAGATATTGCGGGGTTAACCCACCATCCTCAGCCGGATCTCTGCGCACGGTGGTGGGATCCAAACATTTAAGTAACAGGTTCCCATGGTGGTGGGATTCAAACTGTGGCGTAGCACCAATGGGGCTGGGCTGGGCGCGACAGGGGTGTGGCTTCTCGAGCATTCGAGGCGAGGGCTGTGGCAAGGACACGTTAAGCCGGCTGCACCGAGTCCTTGAAGGAACTTGAATGCTGACAAGGCGCGAGGCTGCCGCACCGTGCACCTCCTGCTAGACTGCTTCAAGTTCCCAGCGCCGTCTTTCCGCTGCTGGAGAGTGAGGGTATAACCCAAGGCAAAATCACGTGGCAAAATCACCCATTAGGTAAATCCTCTCGGCACACAATAACAAAGAATGAGTAACCTACTCTCGGGAACCTGTGAGAACCTGCTGGATCCCACCTCTGTCTGCGCACCTTAAACCTGGGGCACAGAGGAGTCTTGCCGGGAGAAAAACTGACCCGTGGACCCAAGAGAGCTGTTGGCAACTGGGGGCCAAAGAATGACTCGGTCATCCAGGGTATAAACGGAATGAGCCTGCAAGCCGGCCGTGGGGAGTTTCAGCTGAGCCAACTTAAAATCAGGGCCAGATGTTTAGCCGTGAGGCTGATCTTCTGCAGCCCAGCGCTGCCCAAGAGGGGTGGGGTTGGATCCGTCCATCTCTCGCAGGCTGTAAATCAAAGTTTCCTTCATCAGAGGAGCGGGCTCTGATAGGGCGAGGGAGGCGGGCAATCCCCTTGGCTGGGGCCAACAGCAGGTCAGACTAGAGCCGTGGTGGTGAAGATGAGCCAGGAATGGCACTTCCAGATGAGTTTAGGGACTGCAGTTTATCCAGCCCCTGCCAGCATGGTCAATCGGCCATGCTGGCAGGGGCTGATGGGAATTGTAGTCCATAACATCTGGAGTGCCAAAGGTTCACCACCGCTGGACTAGAGGCTCTTGGCGGAGCTCCACTTTGTACAGGTGTCTCTATGAGCGAGTTCTCAAGATCACAACGGACAGAACGGGCTCCCCAGAATATATGCTCAGGAATGGCATCTGGGAGCCGGGTGGATGCTGCCCGCCCCACACCTGCCATGGGGGACGTGCGTGGGTGCTGACGTTGGGAAGGAGTTGAGATGCTGAAGAGATGCAGCTGGAGTCTCCCTGGCCGTGTAAAGAAACTGCTTTCTACACTTTCGAATGAGGGTGAGCAGCAGCCAGAGTGAGCAACACTGTAGCCCTGTGCAAGCAGTCCAAAAGTGTGCAAATGAAGAGGTGGGTGGCAGGAGACAGGGAAGAGGCCCCCTGGCCACGCCCTGCTCTCTGTGCATTTTGGAGATCTCGTTTGCAGAGGGGTGCCCGTTGGCTGGCCCTACAGCAGAGATCAGGCTGAGGGACAGATGCTGGATTGGGGCTCACAGGGCGAGGGTGGCCCATTTGGGCTCGGAAAATGCGTGGACATTTTGGAGGTGGCACCTGAGCAGGGGGGAAAGAGGCCACGAGGCCAGAGGTGGGATCCAGCAGGTTCTCACCCGTTCCCGAGAGGGGGTTACTAATTATTTGTGTGTGCCGAGAGGAGGTTGCCAATTGGGTCTGCTTTTCCGTTAGAAATTCCATTAGGTCCGGGTGAATCATCAGGAAGTCCTGTTGTTTTCCTATGTGGCTGGTTATTACAAGGTAGAAAACGGGATGTTGCCAATTTCTCCCTGTCGGGTTGTTTCAAAACATGTTTTAGAAATATGGTAAAGTCTTTGTTTAAGTGTTGATCCTTCTTTGGATTTCTAGAAAACAAAATTAAGTATTTGAAAAGTATTAAGTATTTGGACAGGCAGTCAATGGAGAGGGAGAAAGGGAAGTTGTTTGCTGTTATGTAGACCTATAGGAATGTGGTGCTGGAATGAGTTTAAAATGATGGACACGTGAGTATACCAAGCTGGGAACTAGGAACCGTTTTATACAGTGAGAGGTTTTTACAGTAATGGTGAAATTATTAATGCCCTCACTCTCGGGATGCCCAGCCACCAAGTCAAAGCCCTTCGCCCAGCCCCTTTGGCGCTACGCCACTGTTTGAATCCCACCACCATGGGAACCTGTTACTAAATTTTTTGGATCCCACCACTGCATGAGGCCTAGTAGTAGCTTCCGAATCAGCCGTTTCCTCCAGTGGAACTGGGAGATGACTTGCAGTCCTGGGAGATCTCCAGACCCCACTTGGGGGTTGAAATCCTTGCTCACGGATCTTGACAGTTCCAACTTGGAGGCCCTGCTTTCAAGGTGCCCCAGTCTTCTGAGATCACTTGGGCAGCAACCTACGAGAAGGCTGTCTTATTCATGTGACCGAATCTCTGGAACTCTTTCCCCAGGGAGACGAGCCTGCTCCATTCCGTTGTCGTCTTCCAGCAGCAGCGGAAATGTTGTAGGGTTGCTTGCTTGTGTCATTTGACATTCCTTCAGTGCTCCCGAACCAATATTTTCATGCTTATATATATGTTTTGCAAGTGCTTGAACTGTGTTTGAACTGCCTACCTCACAAGGTGCCTGTTGCGGGGAGAGGAAGGGAAGGACCTTGTAAGGAGCAGCAGTGGCGTAGGAGGTTAAGAGCTCGTGTATCTAATCTGGAGGAACCGGGTTTGATTCCCAGCTCTGCCGCCTGAGCTGTGGAGGCTTATCTGGGGAATTCAGACTACTCAGTGTGCCTCCCACACACTCCCAGTTGGGTGACCTTGGGCTGCCTGCCAGCCTCCCCGAGTTTCCTCTTCAGCTCAACCCACCTCACAAGGGTGTTTGTTGTGAGTGGGGAAGGGCAAGGAGATTGTCAGCCCCTTTGAGTCTCCTGCAGGAGAGAAAGGGGGGATATAAATCCAAACTCTTCTTCTTCTCTTCTAAGCTGCTTTGAGCCTCATGGTTGAGAAAAGTGGGGTATAAATCCAAACTCTTCCTCCACTCCTCCTCCTCCTCCTCCTCTTCGTATAGACATAATACAGTCATAAAATAGCTAAAACCTTTAAAAGCAGCAATAGAAACAATAAAAGACTAAATATAATAAGTATAATAAATATAAGTATAAGTGGCGCCTGACAACCCCATTTTCAAAATCCTCCCAAGGGGAGGGACGTAGTCCCATTAGGGTGACATTAGGATCTCTTCTTCTTCTTCTTCTTCTTCTTCTCTTCTTCTTCTTCTTCTTCTTCTTCTTCTTCTTTCTTCTTCTTCTTCTTCTTTCTTTCTTTCTTCTTCTTTCTTCTTCTTTCTTTCTTCTTCTTCTTCTTCTTCTTCTTCTTCTTCTTCTTCTTCTTCTTCTTCTTCTTCTTCTTCTTCTTCTTCTTCTTCTTCTTCTTCTTCAGTTCAGCCCTCTCCTCCCCACTATCACCAAAGCAGAGAACAACGGAAGGGCAACTGGAAGCCGAGGACCAAGTTCTGAGCTTTGCCTGAGAGCTTCTGCGTCAGAGCTGGTCTTGGAAATCACTGCTGGCTGGGATTCTTGGCCTGAAAGAGGGGCATGCAGTGCAGCAGAGGTCAAAGGGCATCCGTCACACATCTAATGAAGTGGGCAGGAACTGGGGGTCCCTCTTGCACCAGCTAAAGGCTGCCGTAGACTTTCTTCTCTCTGCCTTCAGGATCCATCTCGAATTCCATCCTCCCTCCGCCATGCTCGCTGTTCTCCTCGCTGTCTTTGAAGAAATCAGAGGGAAGACAAAGCGCGGCAGACGACAAGACCCGCTGTCCCTCCACAAAGGGCCGCCCGTTTCCTTCTGGAGATCCCCGTAGTGCCATTAGCATCTCTTTACAATAACACCCGTCTTCCTCTCGCTCCCTTTTTTCTTCCTCGCTTTTTGTTTCCCCCTGAGGAAGGCGAAACTGTCACTGCGAGCCGGCAAATGAAACTCTAATGCATACTGAACAGATATTTCATTTTCCATCTCAGCCACAAAACTGGATTGAACTGGCGCTGGTCGGAGAGCGAATGGCTCCCATGATTAACAGCAGCTTTCCTATGCAATCAAGCGGCATGCGTGGACTCGTCGGCTTGGGAGGGACCCAAAGGGCATCTAGTCCGTCCTCTACCCGGCTGGCCCGGTGCAAGGCAGGACTAGCAGATATTATTTTATTACACTGAAACCCTCCTTTTGGCCATCAGATGAGGTGGTGGAGATGAGGATTCCCTAGAAGAAGAAGAAGACGAAGAAGACGAAGACGAAGAAGAAGAAGAGGAGGAGGAGGAGGAGGAGTTTGGATTTATATCCCCCCTTTCTCTCCTGCAGGAGACTCAAAGGGCTTACACCTCCTGCTCCTGCCCCTCACAACAAACACCCTCTGAGGTAGGTGGGGCTGAGAGAGCTCCGAGAAGCTGTGACTAGCCCAAGGTCACCCAGCTGGCGTGTGTGGGAGTGCCCAGGCTAATCTGAATTCCCCCAGATAAGCCTCCACAGCTCAGGCGGTGAGCAGGGAATCAAACCCGGTTCCTCCAGATTAAGGCTGCCACACGAGCTCTTAACCTGCCTACGCCACTGCTAGGGAGACCCCTGCTGTGACCTGCAGCCTCTTAACCTGCTTTTAGCTCCCCTTTTACTTAGCCACCTTTGTGTGAGAGTTTGACTCTGACTGGCAGCTGCTCCCAGGATCTCAAGCAGATAGTTGTTTTTCACCTTTCCCAAGTATTTCACTCAGAGATGCTGCCACTAGGGGATTGAAACGTGGAGCTACTCTGCCATTTTCCAAACCATTAGAGACCAAAACACCCCAATTCCTATGAATGACAAATGCATGACAAAGATGGTGGCATGATCCTGTAATGCCCCACGGCATCCTCCCGTCCAGCACTCCACCACTTTCCAGCTTGGGCAGTGAGATAATTTTCATCATGCTGTAGAGTAAGTGGTGTATGTGTGTGTGTGTTAGTGTTATATGGTGTCCAGTCACTAAAGGGCTTGGACAGATTTATGGAGGAGGAGTCGATCTATGGCTACCAATCTTGATCCTCCTTGATCTGGAGAGACTGCAAATGCCTTAGCAGACCAGGTGCTCGGGAGCAGCAGCAGCAGCAGAAGGCCATTGCTTTCACCTCCTGCATGTGAGCTCCCAAAGGCACCTGGTGGGCCACTGCGAGTAGCAGAGTGTTGGACTAGATGGACTCTGGTCTGATCCAGCAGGCTAGTTCTTATGTTCTTAAGGCCATTGCTTTCACCTCCTGCATGTGAGCTCCCAAGGGCACCTGGTGGGCCACTGCGAGTAGCAGAGTGCTGGACTAGATGGACTCTGGTCTGATCCAGCTGGCTTGTTCTTATGTTCTTATGACTTGTGGCGACCCTATGAATCAATGTCCTCCAAAATATCCTAGATCAAAGAATCACAGAGTTGGAAGAGGTCCCTAAGGGCCATCCAGTCCAACCCCCTGCAATGTAGGAACACATAATCGTAAAGCACGTACTTCTGGATGATGGTATTATCCAGCTAAAGAAGGAGACTCCACCAGACTCCGAGGCAGTGAATTCCACTGTCGAACAGCCCTGACGGTCAGGAAGTTCTTCCTGATGTTTCAGTGGAATCTCTTTTCCTTCACCTTGAACCCATGACTCCTGGTCCCAGCCTCTGGAGCCGCAGAAAACAAGCTTTGCTACCTCACCAACATGACATCCCTTCAAATATCTAAACAGGGCTATCCTGTCACCCCTTTACCTGCACTTCTCCAGAGTAAATATCCCCAGCTCCCTAAGTCTCTCCTCCTTTTACCATTTTGTCACCCTTCTCTGGACCGGTTCCAGATGGTCGGTTCAGGTAATTAAATCACATCAGTGGGAGTTAAACTTCTTGCGATATTGTGCAAAAATGCACCTGTGCAAAACGAGATGGATAGCGTGGACTTAGACAAGATGTTCCAAAATGACCATGTGTCTAATGGCTGGTTGCTGGCTTTCTTGCTATCTATACAGTTGGCTGCCAATACAGTGACTCCTTCCAATTTAACAGCACTGCACACTTCACTCTAAATGATATTTTAAACATTTTTTTGGCTCCAACCTTGCTGCGAACCTCCGTCAGTCTCCAAATCCCAGCAGAGGAGCCCACCTTTCCTGCTGCCCGTCTCTCCTTGCCAGCGATGACGCTCCTGTCTTCTCTGTCTTGGGATTCCCTAAGTATCATTGCACTGGAATTACATCTCCTTTTCAGCCTTCGCTCGGTGCTCTTAATCCTTTCTGTAATCTGACTATAATTATCCCATATCCCCAAGCAAGTTCGCATTTCTGCTTCAGCATCTCCTGAGATGGCAGTTAACGGCCAGCGTGTTTTCTTTCACAATTGCTCAGGAAGTTTTTAAATTCAAGCTCGACAGAGCTCTTGATGCCCACCTTCATCAGCAGTGGCGTAGGAGGTTAAGAGCTCGTGTATCTAATCTGGAGGAACCGGGTTTGATTCCCCGCTCTGCTGCCTGAGCTGTGGAGGCTTATCTGGGGAATTCAGATTATCCTGGGCACCTCCCCGCCAGCTGGGTGACATTTGGGCTAGGGTCACAGCTTCTTGAGTTTCCTTCTCAGCCCCACCCACCTCTACAGGAGACGTTTGTTGTGAGGGGAAGGGGCAAGGAGGATTTCATCAGCTCCCTTTGAGTCTCCTGCAGGAGAGAAAGGGAGGATATAAATCCAAACTCTTCTTCTTCTTCTTCTTCTTCTTCTTCTTCTTCTTCTTCTTCTTCTTCTTCTTCTTCTTCTTCTTCTTCTTCTTCTTCTTCTTCTTCTTCTTCTTCTTCTTCTTCTTCTTCTTCTTCTTCTTCTTCTTCTTCTTCATAGCACTGGCACACTGGGAAGTTGCCCGAAGGCCCCACGCTGATCTGTGTATGTTGTGACTTGCGGTCAATAAAGAAACAAGTCCCCTATTATATTAAACGACAAATATTTGCTATTGGAAAATGCATATTTACCACATGTTTTACTAAAGATAATGAACAATATTAATGTTAATTATGATGATAACAAGTGCACATTGGCATTTGTCTCTGAGAGCCAGCGTGGTGTAGTGGTTAAGAGCAGGTGGATTCTAATCTGGAGAACCAGGTTTGATTCCCCACTCCTCCACCCGAGTGGTGGAGGCTTATCTGGTGAACCAGATGTGTTTCCACACTCCTGCATTCCTGCTGGGTGACCTTGGGCTAGTCACAGTTCTCTCCGACCTCTCTCAGCCCCACCTACCTCACAAGGTGTCTGTTGTGGGGAGAGGAAGGGAAAGGAGCTTGTAAGCCACCTTGAGTCTCCTTGCAGGAGAGAAAGGTGGGGTATAAATCCAAACTCTTCTTCTTGGGGATGATTCAGTCAGTTGTCTACCTGAGCAACGTAGGCAGCTGAGATCCCTTCCTTCCTTCCTTCCTTCCTTCCTTCCTTCCTTCCTTCCTTCCTTCCTTCCTTCCTTCCTTCCTTCCTTCCTTCCTTCCTTCCTTCCTTCCTTCCTTCCTTCCTTCCTTCCTTCCTTCCTGCCTGCCTGCCTGCCTGCCTGCCTGCCTGCCTGCCTGCCTTCCTTCCTGTGTCTGGCATAGCAGAACCCCAGGAAGGCAAAGAGGGAGACTTCTGCTAAGCCAGCAACTCCCACCACAAGCTGCAAATCACCCGCGACCCAATGTCAAGAGTCCGCAAAAGGGCCATTTTTCCCCAGCTTATGGCATCTACACAGACAGCTGCCACTGGGAACTGATCACAGCAGGCACAAACCCGCTCAGGAAACCAGGCCCTGTCAAATTTTAGCCCACCAGTCAGGTGTGTCCTTGTGCTGGAGCAATAATTTGATTCTCTATGGATGATGCCTGTTCCCCGTGTTTGCAAGAGGCAGGTATATATATGAACTTATAACTTATGAAAGAAAATACACAGAGGAAGCATTTAGTTTATATAGATATATATTTATTTATTGAAAACTCAATACAGTCTTCTGGTTGCTTTGGGTCTGAAGTATTCCCTGTAAAAAGAACAAGGAGATTACTTATTAGAAGGCATATAAAGATTGACAGGAACAGTCTACCTTTATGCGTTTGGTGCAGAGCGGGACCGATTAAGCCTCCAGGTGGGGCTTGAAGATTCCACAGAATCACTTTCTTTCTTTCTTTCTTTCTTTCTTTCTTTCTTTCTTTCTTTCTTTCTTTCTTTCTTTCTTTCTTTCTTTCTTTCTTTCTTTCTTTCTTTCTTTCTTTCTTTCTTTCTTTCTTTCTTTCTTTTTTTCTTTCTTTCTTTTCTTCTTTCTTTCTTTTCTTTTCTTTCTTTGTCTCTTATAGGTCACTTCTTCCCTCCAAGAGCTCGAGGCGGCTCACACATGGTTGCAGCCTCCCGAGACTGTTAAATCAAAACAACATAAAACTTAAACCCATTAAACCCATTAAAAACTTAAGCAGCAGTTACTCACAACAAATATACATTAAACAACAAAAGCTGTTTAACAAAAGTTGGTTAAAACAGGCGCCCGATCTAAAGGCCAAAAAGAAAGGGAGGGAGCAGGCAGGGCCCGTGATGGAATCAGAAAAACAGGCCCAACCAAGACTCAAGACTCAACCAAGACTGCTCATCTCCAGACTGCAGGACTGTTCCCCTGGAGCGGTGCTTTGGGCGGTGGACGCTATGGGACCGTACCCCACTGTTGTTAATGTCCTCCTTAGCTCCATCCCCAAATCTCCAGCGTGGTGTAGTGGTTAAGGGCAGGTGGATTCTAATCTGGGGAACCACGTTTGATTCCCCATTCCTCTTATCTGGTGAACTGGATTTGTTTCCCCACTCCTCCACCTGAGTGGCAAAGGCTTACCTGGTGAACCAGATGTCTTTCCGCACTTCTACATTCCTGCTGGGCGACCTTAGGCTAGTCACAGTTCTCTCAGGACTCTCTCAGTCCCACCTGCCTAACAAGGTGTCTGTTCTGGGGAGAGGAAGGGAAAGGAGCTTGTAAGTCACCTTGAGTCTCCTTACAAGACAGAATGGTGGGGTATAAATCCAAACTCCTCCACCTCCTCCTCCTCCTCCTCCGTCTTCTTCCAGGAACTTTCCAACCTGTATCTGGAGCCCCTACCCCAGAGGTGGGATCCATCAGGTTCTCACAGGTTCCCGAGAGTAGGCTACTAATTATTTGTGTGTGCCGAGAGGGGGTGACTAATGGGTGATTTTGCCACATGATTTTTGCCTTAGTTACGCCCCTCCTCTCAGCAGTAGCGCACAGAACTTGAAGCAGTCTAGCAGGAGATGCACCGGCGTGCCTGCCAGCCTGTGCCTGCGTGCATTTGTTTCCCGCCCAAGGACCGGCGCAGCGGCTGCGTCCTTGCCACAGCCGCTGCATCCTTGCCACACCCCTGCCCCCGGAATGCCCGACCACACCCCCGTCGTGCCCCGCCCAGCCCCATTGGCGCTACGCCACAGTTTGAATCCCACCACCATGGGAACCTGTTACTAAAATTTTTGGATCCCACCACTGCCCTACCCCCTATCCAGTGGTGGGATTCAAATAATTTAACAACAGGTTCCGGTGGTGTGATTCAAATAATTTAACAACTGGTTGTTTACAAGCACCATTTTAACAACCGGTTCTGCCTAAGTGGTGTGAACCGGCTGAATCCCACCCTGCCCCCATCCCCCTGGGGGCCAAGGGGAGGGGTCCTGTCCACCCCAGGCCATGTTGAGGAAGGTTATTCCTTGGGGGAAATACTACGGCAGGGGATGGGGATCAAAACCTCCTTCCTTAACCTTCTAGCCTTGGTCAGGGGGCTAGAGCAGCTGCTCTATGAGGGTGGATTAAAACAGGCAGGGCTGTTCATCTTAGAAAAAAAGGCAAATAAAAGGAGACACAATAGAGGTCTATAAAATGTTGCCTGGTGGAGAGAAGAGTGGAGAGGGAGAAACTTCCCTCCATCTCCCCAGATCCTAGAACTCAGGGTCTGACGCTGAAGCTGAAAAGCAGGAGATTCAGAACAGAACATCCCCCCCCCCCAATTTCTTTGCAAAGTGCATAGTTAAATTGTGGAACTCACTGCCACAGGATGTGCTGATGGCCACCCCCTTGGAAGGCTTTCAAAGGAAAGTGGACAAATACATGAAGGAAGGAGACAGTGTATTGTTGAAAGCTTTCACGGCCGGATTTAACTGGTTCTGGTGGATTTTTCAGGCTGTGTGCCTGTGGTCACACAGCCCGGAAAACCCACCAGAACCAGATGGAGACAGTGTCTACTAGCTGTGACAGTGACCTACGCGCTGTAGTTCCCCATCCTGTTTTGGATGTGTTGCCAGGAGCTCAGGAGGAAAGAGCTGTCAGTCTTCTTGCTTGCGGGCAGAGGTGGGATCCAGCAGATTCTCACAGGTTCCCGAGAGTAGGTTACTAATTATTTGTGTGTGCCGAGAGGGGGTTACTAATTGGTGATTTTGCCACATGATTTTTGCCTTAGTGACGCCCCTCCTCTCAGCAGTAGCGCGCAGAACTGGAAGCAGTCTAGCAGGAGGTGCACCGGCGTGCGCGGCAGCCTGCGCTTGCGTGCATTCGTTTCCCGCCCAAGGACCAGTGCAGCAGCTGCGTCCTTGCCACAGCCCCGCCCAGCAGTGCCCTGCCCCCGGAATGCCCGGCCACGCTCCCATTGTGCCCCACCCAGCCCCATTGGCGCTACGCCACTGTTTGAATCCCACCACCATGGGATTCCTGTTTGAATCCCACCACCATGTTTACCTGTTACTAAAATTTTTGGATCCCACCACTGCTTGTGGGCCTCCTAGAGCAGTGGTTCTCAACCTTTCTAATGCCACGACCCTTTAACACAGTTCCTCATGTTGTGGTGACCCCCAACCCTGACATTTATCCATTTTACAGATGGAGAACACTGATGAAGAGAGTCTTGGGTGACCCCTGTGAAAGGGTCGTTTGACCTCCAAAGGGGTCCAGACCCCCAGGTTGAGAACCACTGTCCTAGAGGCAGATTTCTGCTTTTATATGTTATTTAAATGTTATTTAATTGTATTGCCTTACATATTGTACACCGCCCAGAGCCCTCCGGGGATGGGGCGGTATAAAAATCTAATAAAATAATAATAATAATAATACTGTGTGGACAGGATGCTGAGCTGGGTAGATCTTGGTCTCATCCAGCAGGGCCCTACTTCTCATTGCAGTTACCTTACTGTAGTTAACTATTAGGAGCTTAAGCTGTTAGTTGTTGTCAGTTTCCTCCTTGTCTACTGCTAGGGAGTGTAGCCAGCTCTTCTATGGAGTAACTTGGGTAGTACCGCTAGCTTGACTTTTTTGCAGCAGTTATAGTTTAGCGTAGAGTAGTTTTAGGTTTACTGTTAATATATTGATATAGTGCTAATGTATTGCTATATTGTTAATGTATTGTTGCTCACGTATTGATATATGTATTGCTATATTGTTAATGTATTGTTGTTCGCGTATTGATATATCATATTGATTTATGTATTGCTATATTGTTAATGTATTGTCGTTCGTGTATTGATATATCGTATTGATATATCTTATTGATATATGTATTGCTATATTGTTAATGTATTGTCGTTCGCGTATTGATATATCATATTGATATATTGTATTGATATATGTATTGCTATATTGTTAATGTATTGTCGTTCGCGTATTGATATGTCGTATTGATATATCGTATTGATATATGTATTGCTATATTGTTAATGTATTGTCGTTCGCGTATTGATATATCGTATTGATATATTGTATTGATATATGTATTGCTATATTGTTAATGTATTGTCGTTCGCGTATTGATATGTCGTATTGATATATCGTATTGATATATGTATTGCTATATTGTTAATGTATTGTCGTTCGCGTATTGATATGTCATATTGATATGTGTATTGCTATATTGTTAATGTATTGTTGTGTGTTTATTGATATATTGTTATTGTATTAATATATTGTTAATGCATTGATATTTTTCTTACACTGATATACTGTTAATGTATTGTTGTTAATTGATTTATTGTTACTGTGTTGATATAGTATGGATTTAATATTGGTACGTATTGATGTCGTCCTGCTATTGTTATTGGTTAATTGCTAGGCCTGATGTGTTTACGTCGCCATCTGTATTTTGTTTCCTATTTTATCATTCCTCTGTATTTTATTGGTATTTATTCTGTTTCAGTGTGTATTGTTATGTTATGCTGTTCTCTGCCCTGAGCCCTGCAGGGGTGGGTGGGGCATAAATCAAAATGCAAATACAAAAAAAAAATACAAAAATGCCTTTGCCCAGTGCCTGCCTTTCTTTTTCTCAAAAAACCTGCAAGGATCTGTGATTCCAGACCCGCCAGCGCCTGCCGGTGCCAACGGGTGACTAACAGCTCTCTGAGCATGTGAGGTGTGTAGCAAATGTCCTTTGACCAGCAGTGCTGCGGTTTGCCCGGGAGTCTGCCCCCCTCCCTTGCCAGGCAGCCCAAGGCAAAGTGGCGAAGATAATGCTGCATCACCTTCCTGCTGAAGCACAATTTATTACTTGAGCGGAGAACAGAGGGAGGCTGTGAGCAGGAGCGTCTGCTCAGGCAAGAGAGGACAGCAGCTCCCTTTTGTAATGCTGGGAGGAGAACATAATTTTCCAACTGTAAGAACATAAGAACATAAGAACAAAAGAACGAGCCTGCTGGATCAGACCAGAGTCCATCTAGTCCAGCTCTCTGCTACTCGCAGTGGCCCACCAGGTGCCTTTGGGAGCTCACAGGCAGGAAGTGAAAGCAATGGCCTTCTGCTGCTGCTGCTCCCGAGCACCTGGTCTGCTAAGGCATTTGCAAGCTCAGATCAAGGAGGATCAAGATTGGTAGCCATAAATTGACTTCTCCTCCATAAATCTGTCCATGCCCTTTTTAAAGCTATCCAGGTGAGTGGCCATCACCACCTCCTGTGGCAGCATATTCCAAACACCAATCACACGTTGCGTGAAGAAGCGTTTCCTTCTATTAGTCCTAATTCTTCCCCCCAGCATTTTCAATGAATGCCCCCTGGTTCTAGTATTGTGAGAAAGAGAGAAAATTTTATCTCTGTCAACATTTTCTACCCCATGCATAATTGTATAGACTTCAATCATATCCCCCCTCAGACGTCTCCTCTCCAAACTAAAGAGTCCCAAACGCTGCAGCCTCTCCTCGTAAGGAAGGAAGCCACCAAGTGTGTGCTGCTACTACTCAGGTAGCCAACTTTCAGGCGGGGCCTGGAGATCTACTGGGGAGGGGCACAGGGGGTTAACAAGGGGGGGGAGGGAAGCCAGATTAAAATCCGCTGCTCTGAATTATTAGACTATGCTGCTGGCTCTCCAATCTATTCATCAGGTTATTGCCCACCTATTCCACATATGACGGCACAGTGCAACAGGCGCCCTCTCACACAACCTGAAGGCAGTTCTAGCTTCCCTCTTCCACCCCAGATCTGGCATTACTGCAGCCAACTATTCCAATAAAGAGCGAGCAAAATTCATGGAGGACGAGGCTAGCCGTGTCTACTAGCCATGCGAGGGAGAGAAAATGTTTGTAAGATGCTTTGAGGCACCTTACAGGAGAGAAAAGCAGGGTATAAATCCAAACTGATCTTCAGGCTGGAGCTGCTCACAAACAGCCAAACTGCTCCACAATATATTGTCGAAGGCTTTCACGGCCGGAATCACTGGAGTGCTGTGTGGTTTCTGGGCTGTATGGCCGTGTTCTAGCAGCATTCTCTCCTGATGTCTCACCTGCATGTACATCAGGAGAGAATGCTGCTAGAACACAGCCATACAGCCCGGAAACCACACAGCACCCCGCTGCTCCACAATAAATGGTCTTCTTGCTCTTCAACAGTGAGCAGAATGTGAATCAAACCAGTGAGTGCCCTAGCAAAAATCTTTAGGGATGTTTGTGACATTTCCCCCACCGACTCCCCAGTTTTGAGGGGTTGAAATGACCTAGTTGTATTTCTAGGGCAGTGTTTCCCAACCTTTTCGACATCATGGTATCCTTGACCTCGCTCTTCATATCTGAGGGTACCCCTGAGGTTCATTTGAATTTTTTTTGAATTTTTACGGTTTTTATCCGTTTTTGGCCAGTAGGTGCGGGGAGTGGCAAGCAGGGGGAGGGGAAGGAAAACAGCCGCATTGTTTGTTTGCCTAAATTGGACATGGATTGGGGGGATTTAAAGGGAGAGCTCCGTTTAAATCTACCCCCCCAATCCATACTGAATTTAGCCAAATAAAACAATGCTGTTTTTCAGTGTTGTTTAAAGGGAGCCCACGAAGCTTCCAACCCCCCCTTCAAAATCCATTTGATTCCGGTGGGGGGAGGGCAGGCGGTAGCATTGTCATGGTACCCCTGGGACGTGCTCATGGTACCCCAGGATACCACGGAACCCTGGTTGAGAATCACTGTTCTAGGGTGATCATGATTATCTCAGAATCCATTGTTCTGCCAGAGTGTTATTTTAAGAGTAGAGAGGAGAGTTGTCTTTGACACCACTTTCAAAGATTTTCCCTCTAGTGCAGTGGTTCCCAGCCTGGGGTAGGTGTACTTCCAGGGGTATGCACCAGAGCATTTGGATGTATGCAAAAAAAAAATGCATAATGGGTTTGCTAATATGGGGGGTACAATTTTAGGGAAATGGGTTGCCAAGGGGTACATGAATGAAAAAAAGTTGGGAACCACGGCTCCAGTGCGTCAGCAATGTTGTGATAATTTCCTTCATATCTCCCCTATAGCACCTGTGCATCAGCGCGCATGAGAAAGCAAACCAAAGCATGGTACAAATAGCAAGCATAGGATGAGGAGGCATGCACAGGTGAATGTTGGAAAATCTTACATGCAAGAAAGGTGGAGCAAAATTAAAACCCTAGAAGAACAATGAAGCAGCGTTGTAAAGATCTCAGTGGTGCTGAATCTCTTCACAGCCGTTTGGCCTTGACTGAGTTCCCTGGCACGGGCGACGGGCCAGAATCCGCAGCAACCACACTGTTAGAGGGCTTATCTCATAGAGTAAGATGAGAATTCCATTCCCATGAGAATGGGACTGGAGACACCGGGAGGGGGATGGGACAAGGGGGTTATATTCTGTAGTTTAAGCGGGAGGCCCCATTCCAGTCATGCCGTGTGTATGAGCTTTCTAAGATGTCTGAATAAATGGTCTTTCAACCAAAAGCCTTTTATTTCTGCCTCGTTGGAATTCCTTACATTATGACTGGAATCCATCTTTATTTTTCTTTTTAACACTCAGTGGATCTCTGGTGTTTTAACATGCAGAGATTGAATATTCCTGAAACTGTGGAAGGCGCGGTAGCCCCCATAGAGGGTCTCCGGAGTCTTCCCTTCCTGATTCTGAGGAACCAGTGGGGGAACGGGTCTCGCTGGTGACTCTCTCCCGCCCTCGCTCCAGTATGAGTCTTCCTCTACTTCGTTGGGATGAGGGATGCGGATGTGACCATGTGGATTTGCATGAGTCGCTAGGGGCGCTGCCTATGGATTCCAGCGCCTGTGGATCGGATCTCTACCCGCTTCCGCAGGTGGATTACAAACCCCAGATGCAACCTGTTTCGGAAGAGATGGGTCTGACTACACTTCATGCAGCCAAATTCCAGGAGTCAATTGAACGATTCCTTGACTCATACTTCGATGATGCTTCCCGGCGATCCCCAGTGGCATAGCACCGGGGTCTGCCCCAAGTCCACAGTCGAAAACCGGACGCTGACGACGATCAGGATCGGTGATCGAGTGGGTTTTCCGTGCCGGTTCCTTAATCCGGATTTCCAGCCCCCGGGCCTGTAGTGTTGATGTGCCAGAGGCGCTCTTATGGAGCCGCCGGAGTCAGCCGAGTGACTGGAGGAGTTACCATCCGGAGAGGAGAGGAATCCGAAGAAGACCTGACTCCCCATCCAGATTTATTTCCTCCCCGGCCCAAAGAAAGTTGGGACGATGAAGTACAGACTGCTACATGCTAAAGAGGCATGGGACCGGGAACGCAGACTCTGGGAGGAGGAACGTAACAGCTGCAAAAAGATCGCGGAATGCCTGCAAAGGGACCGGTGAACAACAACGCTAAGCGACGCCCAACTCGAGCCAAACTGGGCCAAAGAAGCAAGCAACGGCAGTATCAGTAGAACTTATCGGGTCCATGACAAGCCCTTGGATCACCTAAAGTTGGACCTGGAACGCCAGCGCGAAAGCATTAGGGCCATTCAAACGCAGAGCGAAGTTGACTGCGGCCATTCAACGTGATGAACAAGCAAAACTGGATCGCGGGAAAATGGCCTTACATGCGCATCAAGATGCCTTAACTCGCAAAGAAAGAGAATTGGCTGCCTTTGGAGCAAGAGCTGAAAGAAGCAGCGGATACGATGGTAAGAACCCGGGTCGGTAAGCTACACCTTTACCAGAGCCGCTTACCACCGGCCTCTCTGCCATGGGGTCGACGCTGTAAGGTCCTACTTTCAATCCCGCTGCTCTCCTTTCTCGCTGAGGAACGACGTTGCAAGGTCCCGCTCTACCTCCTCAACCGGCGGTAACTCAGCCGGCCCCTAAGCTCTCCCAGCCCCACCACCCTGTCAGCCGTTGCAACCTAACAGCCCCAGCGGGCTCCAAGAGCTGTTGAAAGAGGATATTATAGGCCCCCCCATCCCTGCCCGTTTCGACGGGACCGCTTCTAAACTCCCTTACTTCATCCTGCAACTGGACGCACATATGGAGGGAATTTGATGATTTGTATCGTTCTTGAACGCGGAAAAAAAGATACGGGACACATCGGGTCTGTCTTTGATGGGGTGGCTGCTGACTGGTTTGTGACTCTTTATGAATTGCAAGCCGATGATACTCGCACAGTGGCCGGATTTCTCCAAGCCTTACGTGCCCGCTTCCAAGATCCGGATGCTGAAAACGGCTTGATTCGCATTCATAAAAGTCCATTCAGCAGGGCAACCGCTCTTTTGCCGAATTCTCGCCCGTGGAATTTCGTGCGGCGCGCTACTAAACTTCCTCCTGACTGGCCTGAACGCATGAAATGTGAATACTTCTTCGGTGTAGCTATGAATTACCTGGGAACTTCGGGAGACAAGTTCTCCTCATCCCGCGATCCCTTCGCCGCGACTCGCCACTGAGTGGATCGATCTGGGATCACAAGTAGCAGCCCGCCTAGAGTACGCTCGTGCCGGGGACGCCCACGTCCGAAAACCACCACGGTTGCCCCAACAACTCCAAGCAGAAACCAAGCCTCCAGCGCCGCTCCACGGAGACCACATCTGAATGCCGCCGGCCATTTGGGATTATACCTCTATTGGCGTGGTCCTGGCCATCTGGCTGCCAACTGCCCTGCAAAAACAGAAGCCCGCCGCTCCCGTCTCATCGCACCCTCTCTGCCAAGCCTCCCACGGAAGTGCCTGGGCCTCCCCCCAGGCTCAGCCCCAAAGCCGCTATCGAGGAGGACTTCGAGGAGGGGGACGCATGTTTGCCTATCTTCGCTTCCATGGACATGGGATATCCTACTCCAGATTCGGTGGAGTGAAAGCAGCGCCTATTACTTATTCAAGCCTCTTTAGCTTCAACTCCTGCCAAGCATACACGTATTATAGCCTCCGCCTCTCGTTGATCTCTGGGCTGTTCCCACTGTTTAATGCGGCCGCAGGTAGTTGAGGAACTTGGCTTTAGACCGACTCCCCTAGTGAAGCCTCCCATTCCGGCTTACTCGAAATGGATGGCAGCCCACTTGGAGCGGAAGGCCCGCCCTGATTCAAAACGCAACCTGTTTCCTTTGCTCCGCTACTTCGCGCTGACCATTGGGAAAAAATTAGTTTCGCTCTTGCTCCAGTGGCCAAAACACTCCATTGTCTTGGGCATGCCATGGTTGTTATTACATGAGCCAAATATTATTTGAAAGAGCGAATTCTAGAATTCATCGACCTTCCCTGCGGGGAGCTACTATGAAGTGGGGAAACCCGCCTCCAAATGACATTGAACTCGCTTGGCTTCCACCGGCTTTACACATCAGCCGTGGGTGACTTCTAATCCCACCGATATCCCACAAGCTTATAAAGATCTGGCCAGGGTGTTTCAGGAGCAAGAATGCGATCAGTTGCCCCCTCATAGGGATACCGATTGCAAAATCATTTTTTGCAGCCCGGAGCTCAACTGCCCAAGGGTAGAATCTATCGCATGAGCCCCACAGAAGAAAAGGAGTTCCGTGGCTTTGGATAAGAATCTGGTTTCCGCGGATTCATACGATTTCGCAGCCACCAAACACACCCATGCCTTCCCTGTTCTGTTTGTAAAGAAAAAGATGGCTCCCTTGAGACTTTTGTACTGATTACCGTGGATTAAATGCTGTTTCCATGTCCAATAAATATCCTTTGCCCTTAATCAAAGACCTCTTAGATGCACTGGGCAAGGGCCGGATTTTTACTAAGTTGGATTTAAGAGAGGCTTATTACAGGGTCAGAATCAAGGAAGGCTATGAACATTTAACAGCCGCTTAATACTAAATTTGGACAATATGAATACTTAATAATGCCATTCGGGTTTGGCTTGAGCCCCCCGGAGCTTTTATGGCTGGAGCCCCCGGAGCTTTTAAGTGAGGTTTTGCAAAGATTTTCATTGTATAAAGGGTGGTCGGGTACTTAGATGATGTCTTGATTTTATTCACAAACTATGGAAGAGCATGAAGCCCTGGTTCGAGAGGTGTTACAACGCTTACTTTGACAACTCTCTCTTCAAATTGTCAAAGTGCTGCTTTTCATCAATCCTCCATAGACTATTTAGGCTATCTGGATCTCACCCGACGGCTTAAAAAATGGATCCTGCAAAAGTAGGACGCGGTACTTCAATGGCCGCCCCCCATCCCAACAGAAAAGAATTCGCAATCCTTCCTTGGTTTTGCCAATTTCTATCGTGATTTTATACCCCCCAATTTGCTAAATCTGGCCCTTCCGCTCACAGATCTCTACGCACCAAAGCGCAAGTGATTCACAGGGCTGCATAAGCCCGGCTCCCCTCCCTTGGTCTCACAGGAATGTCAATCGGGCATTCCAGCATCTGAAATCAGCTACCACCGAACCCATTCTGAAACACCCCGACTCGCCACCTTCCTTTTCGTAGAAGTTCACGTGGATGCATCGGACAAGGCGCTCGGCGCAGCTCCTCTTGCAGGAGAGAAATAAAGATGGTAAACTTCTGTGCCGCGGTGCTTACTTATCCAAAAGTTTTCGGGTCTCTTGAGCTCAACTGGACCGTAGGGGATAAAGAGACTGCTGCTATCAAGGTGGCGCTTATGCACCTGGCGCCACTGGCTTGAGGGGCCAAACACCCTTTCCAAGTTTGGTCGGATCATAAAAATTTGGCCGCCCTCTCAACCCCCCCCCAAAATGTCCTATGGAAGCAGCTACAAGCGGCTGATTTTTCTCCCGCTTTCTCCTTCACCGCCCATATTTTTCCCTGGAAAAACCAATAAACTGGCTTTCGATGCGCTTGTCTCGGCCTTCCCGGGGAGTGGGGGCGCGTTCTTCGCTACGTAGATATCCCGCCGCTAGATCGCGCTTTCCCCTCCTGTAGCTGGGTATGGCTTGTCACTAGGTCACAGACCTCCGCTCCTCCTCCCCTTCGCTTCATTTTCCCGAAAGTATCAGTTTCCCTTTCCATGCGGGAACTCGAGGAGGCGGGGCTCTGCTAACTTCCAGTTAGGAGGAAGGAGGACTCCCCAGATACGCTTTGGAGGATGAGCGCTTGCTTGGAAACGGGGGATGTTGGTATCGCGCCTCCCCTCAGCAAGCAGGTTCTCTAAGCCTGCCACGCATGCCAGGTCGGCTGGACATTTTGGCTTCCTCAAAACGCTTACATCTGGCCTTGCCACGCCAGTTTCCTGGTGAAGCGCTGCTTCATGCAAAGACATTGAGACTTATATCAAGGGATGTTCGGTCTGCGCAATTGAGGCCAAGTCCATTCCGTGGAAAACTCTCCTAACCGCCTTTTAAAACCTTCTTCCCTGTTGCCTCCCGGTCCCCTGGGAGTAAGTTATTTCAATTGGATTTTATTACGGATTTGCCGGAAAGCCAGGGGAAACAAATTTGTGTTTTATGGGTAGTGGTGTGGACCTTGTTCTCCAAAACAAGCACACATTTTATCCCCTGCACTACACCATTCCCTCCTGCCCCTTAAATTCCTTGGCGCTGGACATTGTTTATTCAACATATCTATCGCCTCTACACTCCCCTCCAAGGTGGTGTCCCAATCGCGGCCCCAATGCGGCTCCCCCAAATTTTGGAAAGCTTTCTCTGGGCTTGTTGGGAAATCCACTCCTGGCGTTGCCGCTTCCTACCACGCTCAAAGTGACGGTGAATCAGAGAGGGACCTAACAGAAACTCTAGGAGCAGTATTTCTACGCTTTTGGTTAAGCACTCAATCTACCATCAAGACAATTGGTGCGAAGTTAATCCCATTTGCTATAGAGCACGCTTACAACAATGCGCTATATATTCATAGTAGCACACAGAAAACCCCTTTGAAATTGTAGGCAGTCTGGGCGCTCTTTTTCCCACCACTGCCTCTAGAACTGCGCCTTACGGAGGCGGCTTCTATCCTCCATAGAGTTCAAACAATGGATTACATCCCTGGCTGAGGGGTGGAAGAGCAGTCCAGACTCGCTCCTGCAACAAGCCAAGGACTCTACAAAGTTTCAGGCAGATAAACATCGCTCTGACTTCCTTTACGCAGGGGCTTTGGGTTTTATTTGTCTACTAATAATCTTAGAGATCGCTCACAAATATTCAAACTGGGCAAGAAATTCGTGGGTCCGCTTTTAGAGAATTACATAAAAGTGATCAATGATGTTACTGCTCGCTTAGAACTGCCTAATTCCCTAAGTAATATCCATCCCCGCCTTCTTCATTCCAGTTTGCTCAAGGACGCCCCTTGGCTTCCGATGCTCTGGCATGATCCTCCGAGAGACCCCCACTCCACTCATGCAATTGATGGCCACAAGCACTATGAAATTGACGCTATTCTGGACTCTCGCTTTAACCGCAATCGCTTGCAATATTTGGTTTCCTGGGTGGGGTATTCCTCCGCCTATAAATCAATGGGTCTATCTCGAAAATATCAATGCCCCCTCCCTTATTTCTGCCTTTCATTGTGCTTTTCCACTTCGGAAACCGGGGAAGGGTTCTTTCTTAGGAGAGGCAGAGTGTAAGGATCTCAGTGGGTGCTGAATCTCTTCTACAGCCAAGCTTTCTGGCCTTTGACTGGAGTTCCCTGGCACGGGCTACGGGCCAGAACTGCGAGCAAAATTCACACTGTTATTAGAGGGGCTTTATCTCATAGAGTAAGATGAGAATTCCGTTCCCATGAGAATGGGACTGAAGACACCGGGAGGGGGATGGGACAAGGGGGTTATATTCTGTAGTTTAAGCGGGAGGCCCCATTCCAGTCATGCCGTGTGTATGAGCTTTCTAAGATGTCTGAATAAATGGTCTTTCAACCAAAAGCCTTTTATTTCTGCCTCGTTGGAATTCCTTACAAGCGTCCTGTTTCCCGTGGATAAAGTGATCTTGGCATAATAAGGACATAATAAGGTCCGGGTGTTCCTAATCATGAACCAACCTGAACAAGATCGCATTGAAAACCTTTGGACTGTCAACGGAACTGAACTACTGACTATGCTCCAAGTGAGACCAACTAATTCTGACATTGGAATGGAGAGTGAGACCGTATGCCTGGACATTCCACCGGTATATATCCTCCACTTGCTTTACTACCATCAGAGTCACTGAAGATGCCAGCCACAAATGCAGGAGAAAAATGCTACTGGAACACGGCCATACAACCCGGAAAACCCACAACCCCCTAGTGATTCTGTCCATGAAAACCTTCGACAATACACAGAAAGGCCTGTTCAACAGTGGAAGGCCTGTTCAACAGTTCAACAGCCTTGGAGAGTAAGGGCTGTTCAACAGTGGAATACGTGGCCTTCGGAGAGTGGTGGAGTCTTCTGCTTTGGAAGTTTTTAAACAGAGGCTGGACAGTCATCTGTGGTCATCTTGCATGGCAGCTTTGATTGTGTCGTCTTGCATGGCAGGGGGTTGAACCAGATGACCCTTTGGGTCTCTTCCAACTCTTTGATTCTAACCATGGAACCTCTGAGAAGAAGCAGGATATTGTCCTTACAGTAGCAACATGGGGGCAGACAAAGAATGTCACTCCGCAGGAGGGAAGATGCTGACCTCACTGTCTTATCTAACTTCCCTCTGGCTGCTCCTTTCCTTCTCTTCTTCTTTGAACACCAGACATTGCCTGTGAGGCACCTCTCCATGTGCTTGTAGACTGGCAAAGGAGCAGCAGTGGTGTAGGAGGTTAAGAGCTCGTGTATCTAATCTGGAGGAACCGGGTTTGATCTCCCCCCGCCTACCAGCCGCCTCGAGCTGGTGGGATGGCAGCCTCTTCAGGAATTCAGATCTCAGCCTCGTGCTGCCCTCCCACACATGCCAGCTGGGTGACCTTGGGCTAGTCACAGCTTCTCGGAGCTCTCTCCGCCCCACCCACCTCACAGGGTGTTTGTTGTGAGGGGGGAAGGGCAAGCAGATTGTCAGCTCCTTTGAGTCTCCTGCAGGAGAGAAAGGGGGGATATAAATCCAAGCTCTAAATCCAAACTCTTCAAAGACATTGCCAGTTACTGCATTGGTTGATGTCCTTTTACCTGGGGGGTTTGATGAGACTGTTGCCTGCCCTGCCCTGCCCTGATGACTTTGAAGAGGGTGCACAAGAAATCCCCACAAGCAAAAGAAGCCAAGGCTTTCGGCCTGGCCACTTCGTCGCGGGGTCTGAATCCAGCCGTGTTCCCCCGAGGTCCCTTTGCAAATGACAGGCCGAATTGGCTCTTGCGGCCGTTAGAACGCATAAACCGCCAAGGCAATTTCAGGGAAGTTGTCCCCAATTAAATCTTTTGTGGAGGGGACAAAACGAAGCCTCACACGCAGGAGGCAAAACAAATCATTTCAGATCCAAGCATCAAGAGGATAATGAATAGAATAGAATCTTTATTGGCCAAGTGTGATTGGACACACAAGGAATTTGTCTCCGGTGCATATGCTCTCAGTGTACATAAAAGAAAAATACATTTGTCAAGAATCATAAGGTACAGCACTTAATCATAAGGTACAGCACTTAATGATTGTCATATAGGTCTAGTAAGCAATCAGGAAACAATCAGTAGTAATGAAAACGTAAAATGTAAAATCATAAAATAAAATAAAATAAAATAAAATAAAATAAAATGTCAGCACAGGCTATAGTCATACAGTCATAAGTGGGAGGAGATGGGTAATAGGAATGATGAAAAAAGTAGTGCAGTAATTATATAATAAGTATATAATAATAATAAGTATATAATAAGTATATAATAAGTATATAATATAATGAGGAGACCTCTTAGGAGGAATCCATATTGACGTGCCGCTGGGGCTCGTTCTCCAGGGCTGTGATTCAACAAGAACTATGAACCCGTGGCCAAAAGCCGTGTGCCCGGACCCCAGCATGATTTTGAAGTCCTGTTTGTCTGTCTGGAGAGTCAAGCTGTTCTGGGAAGCTGCAGGCAATCCTTCCAGCTCTTTGGCATTTCCTTTTGTTAGCTCTTTGCAGAATATTGCCTACACTTAGTATAAAAGTAAAGTTTGGATTTATACCTTGCCTTTCTCTCCTGGAGACTCAAACGGGCTTATAAACTCATTCCCTCCCTGTTCCTGGAACAGACACCATGTGAGGGAGGTGAGGCTGAGAGAGTTCTGAGAGAACTGTGACTGGCCCAAGGTCACCCAGCAGGAACATAGGAATTGGGAAGCAAATACAGCTCTCCAGATAAGAGTCTGGTGCTCATATGGAGGACGGGGCGGGGGTGTGTGTGTGATCAAACCCAGTTCTCCAGATTAGAGGACAAGAAAGTGAGCGTCATCGACATAGCAGTCCCCGGTGACAGCAGGGTCATTGAAAAAGAACACGAGAAGGTCACTAGAAACCACGATTTGAAAATCGAGCTTCAGCGTCTATGGCACAAACCAGATGAGGTCGTCCCAGTGGTAATCGGCACGCTGGGCGCCATCCCGAAAACACGAGGGCAGCACTTGAAACATCTTCGAATTGACAAAATTAACATCTGTCAAATTCAGAAGGCAGCCCTGCTGGGATCCGCACGAATACTACGCAGATACATTACAACTTCCTAGGCCTGTGGGTGAGGCTCGAATTGTAATGAAGGCCAACAACCAGCTAAAGATCTGGCAGCTGTGAAATCTACAATAATAATAATAATAATAATAATAATAATAATAATAATAATAATAATAATAATAATAATAATAATAATAATAATAATAATAATAATAATAAATAGCCTCAAAATTGTCCAGGATTGGTCTGGGTGCTGATACATTACAATTTCCTAGGCCTCTGGGTGAGGCTCGAATTGTAATGAAGGCTAACAACCAGCTAAAGATCTGGCAGCTGTGAAATCTACAATAATAGCCTCAAAATTGTCCAGGATTGTTCTGGGTGCTGTAGTGCCAAACATGAAAGGAATTCTAACTTCCTGGCCCCTGCAATCCCTGGAATTCCCCCCCCCCTTTGCATCAGAAGCTCCAGTTGCATGTGGCTGGCATAACTCATCCAAATTCTACCTAGGGCCCCCAAAGGCCTCTTCTCTCAGGCAAGTCATCTCTAATCTTGCAGTGGTCATTCCATTTCCAATCTCTTTAAGAATGTTTTTTTGGGGGGGCGCCAAAGAGGCCACAGGGCAAATAATGGTGAGTGTGATCACTGAGACTCACGGTATTATTTTGCACCTCCGTTTCCAGTGGCAATGAATCTCACAGACCAGTTTTGCCCAGGCAGGAGAAGAAGAGAAGGCGGCTTTCGAACCTGGCCTCCGCCCTTCCCCCTGCAGTCCATTCATCATTTATTAGTTAAGGGGGAAACAGCTGCTCCCAATTAGAGTTTGTTAAACTGCTCATTAATTCATTAACCTTCCAACTTAACCCGCATTGCAGGTTTTAAACGAACTCAGAGGTGGTTGTCTTTCTCCTGCTGTGCTTCAGGGGTGGAAGGTGGCCTCTGCCTGTGAGAAATCTGGCACAATGATTAGGAAAATGGCCATTGTTCCCTCGCTCACAGAATCATAGAGTTGGAAGGGATCCCAAGGGCCATCAAGTCCAACCCGCTGTGTCATGCCTGCACCATGCTTGACCTGGCAGTTCGCACATAAACAGCCTTGGAGCAGATGGCCCAACTATTATCATAGCCCAAGGCGATGGGGCCTCTTTCATTCGCTCGCAAGTAACTCGCAATAGTGCTTAACTGCTACTTCTTATCGGCCTTCCTGAGGGAGTAGCCTGCCTGTCCCAAAAACAATGTCTCTTTCTCACTGTCCTTTCACATGCTGATATTACGGGAATGCGAGGGTGGAGGGATTCTGGGTTGAGTCAAACTGTAACTTACACATATACACCAGGGGCCAGAGAGCCCAATCTCAGTTTTGGCTCTCTGGCCATTGGGCTGACACAGTTCTAATAAAGCTCTTGAACCATTCTTGAGACTTGTTACTGACTGGGGAAACAGACTCTTACACCCTGCAATGCAGGAATACATAATCGAAGCACTCCTGACAGATGGCCATGCAACCTCTCTTTAAAAACCTCCTAAGAAACTTCAGCTGTGGCTTTCCCACTCTGGTGCAGTGGGGGCTGAACAAACAGGCTTTCGCAAGAAGAAATCTCCTCTGGACCACGCCCTGGTGCTATTACACCTAGCCAGTAAATACTCAATCAATGCAGATAACAAACTCTATGCTGCCTTTATTGATTTAAAGGCTGCCTTTGACTCTGTGCCGAGAGAACTTCTCTGGGCAAAACTGGCTGCCCTCAACATTGATGCCAGACTCTTGTTCTTAATTAGGCAACTGCACATAAATACCAGTTGCCGGATCAAGTGTTCCCACGAAGGCCTTTTGACAGACAGTATTCCTAATGTTTAGGTGGAATCTCTTTTCCTTCACCTTGAACCCACTACTCCTGGACCTAGTCTCTGAGGCAGCAGAAAACAAGCTTGCTCCCTCTTTGACATGGCATCTACATTTGAGGTTGTAACATGTTCTTCTTTACCGGTGCCAAATCTTCAAATTAGCACTATTTTCCATAGACATGGTAGATTTTTGAGATTTTTGTTTTGTCCTTCAGTCAAATTATTAGACATGGCTTTAGGATGTGGGGGAGAGTGTTGCTGGCATTTTTAAATTGTCTTGTTGCTTCTCCTTGCATTTTCTTGTTAGTCACTCATCGATAACATTGATAACAACAACCACAGTCTTTTCCATATTCTCATTTTCCTTGCTTCTAAGTGCCTGTTTCTTCAGGTTCGCTGTTCTGTGCATGTTGTGCTTCCTCTAGTGGTCAATTTGATATTACATCAGTTTATGTCTGGCATACCTCCCTGCAAATTTAAACCACAGGTTTTTACGCCAAACATAAAATGATGTAATATCAAATTGACCACTAGATGGAGCATAACACATGCAGAACAGAAAGAAACAGGAACTTACAAGGGAGGAAAATGAAAAAGTTTCTAGTCCTTGTAGGAAGACAAATTTGAAAATTGTAAGCAACCATGCCTAATGAAGGTTTTGTTGGGCTAAGAAGAGGTCTCGAGGGCAGCACATTGGGCCCTTTTCCAGGCAAGCAGAAGTGCATAAATTAAGCCAAGGGCAACACAAGGAGTTTTAAAATATGTATAGAAGAGAAAATCCAGATTGGAATAGTGCCCCCCCCTGCTTTCCCATCCACTTCACCCTTGAGATCTGCTGAAATTTCAGTTGATCTCCAAGCAACAGAGATCAATTCCACTGGAAAAATATGCAGCTTTGGAACATAAGAACATAAGAACATAATAACGAACCTGCTGGATCAGACCACAGTCCCTCTAGTCCAGCACTCTGCTACTCACAGTGGCCCACCAGGTGCCTTTGGGAGCTCACAGGCAGGAGGTGAACGCAATGGCCTTCTGCTGCTGCTGCTGCTGCTCCTGAGCACCTGGTCTGCTAAGGCAGTTGCAATCTCAGATCAAGGAGGATCAAGATTGGGAGCCATAGATCAACTTCTCCATAAATCTGTCCAACCCCTTTTTAAAGCTATCCAGGTTAGTGGCCATCACCCCCTCCTGTGACAGCATATTCCAAACACCAATCACACGTTGCGTGAAGAAGTGTTTCCTTTTATTAGTCCTAATTCTTCCCCCCAGTATTTTCAATGAATGCCCCCTGGTTCTAGTATTGTGGGAAAGAGAGAAAAATGTCTCTCTGTCAACATTTTCTACTCCATGCATAATTTTATAGACTTCAATCAGATCCCCCCTCAGACGTCTCCTCTCCAAACTAAAGAGCCCCAAATGCTGTAGCCTCTCCTCATAAGGAAGGTGCTCTATTCCTTCAATCATCCTTGTTGCCCTTCTCTGCACTTTTTCTATCTCTTCGATATCCTTTTTGAGATGTGGCGACCAAAACTGAACACAGTACTCCAAGTGCGGTCGCACCACGGCTTTATATAAGGGCATGACAATCCTTGCAGTTTTATTATCAACTCCTTTCCTAATTATCCCCAGCATAGAGTTTGCCTTTTTCACAGCTGCCATGCATTGAGTTGACATTCCCATGGAACTATCAACTAAGACGCCCAAATTCCCATGGAACGATCAACTAAGACGCATGCCATCATACCTTGGTGAAGTCCCTCCACTTCCTAAGCCCCACCTCCCCAAGGCTCCACCCCCAAAACTTCAGGAATTCCCCAAGCTAGAGTTGGTATACCCTATCATAGAACCAGACGCCCTGAAATAAACTCAGTGGCAGCAACTCTCATACCCGCATGATGCCCTCCTGATATAGCTGGGGGGAAATTTCATTTGCATAGGAGAAATGTAGAGGAATGTGGAAGGTAATCCAGCACTCAGTTTAGGCATCCAACCACATACAAGCGAGGAACATAGCAATGTGCATCTGACAAGGGATAGTGTCTACAAAAGACTTGAGGGTAAAGCACATAAATCCCAGGTTAAGGACAGAGACAGGGTATACAGGTGTCTCTATGCTAATAGTAGAAGCATTCGACCTAAAATGGGGGAGCTAGAGTACAGAGTTTTGAAGGAGGACTTTGATATAGTGGGCATTACAGAGACATGGTGGAATGAGGAGAACCAGTGGGATGCTGTTATACCAGGCTACAGGCTCTATAGGAAGGATAGGACAGGGCGCATTGGGGGCGGAGTTGCCCTTTACATCAAAGAGAGCATAGTGTCACATAAAATAGACAATGCAAGGGGAGCTGGTTCCCCTACAGAATCACTGTGGATATCAATACCAGGTGTGAAGGACAGTTTAATATTAGGAATATATTATCGTCCCCCTGACCAAAGTGCACAAGAGGATTCTGAGATGGAAAAAGAAATTAGAGAGGCCAACAAAAACAAAAATGTAGTGGTAATGGGTGATTTTAACTATCCCCATATAAACTGGAAAAATGCATGTTCAGGTCATAGTAAGGAGCGAGCATTCCTGGATATGCTAAATGACTGTGGCTTAGAGCAGATGGTTGTGGACCCAACCAGGGGAGAGGTGATCCTAGATCTAATTCTATGTGGGACCCAGGACCTGGTGCAGGAAGTCAGTGTTGTTGAGCCGATAGGGAACAGCCACCACAATGCTGTCAGACTCAGTATCTCAGCATGCGAACAAGTGGCAACTACTAATGTAGTTACATTCGCCTTCAGAAAGGGAAATTTCTCAAAGATGAGGGGGATAGTGCGCAGGAAGCTGAAAGGGAAAATCAAGAGAGTCAAACTGTCCAGGATGCTTGGAGGTTATTTAAAACACAGTAATAAAAGCTCAGCTGAAATGTGTTCCACAGGTAAGAAAAGGCAGCACCAAGTCCCAAAGAAAGCCACCATGGTTAATAAGAGAGGTTGAGGAAATTATCAGGAAAAGAAAATGTCTTTTAGAAAATGGAAGTCCAGTTTGGCTGATGAAGAATATGAGAGGGAACACAAATGGTGGCAAAAGAGAAGCAAGTTAGCTGTAAGGGAGGCAAAAAAGGATTATGAGGAACGCATGGCTGCAACATCAAGACCAGCAACAAACAGTTCTTCAAGTACATCAAAAGCAGGAAGCCAGCAAGGGAAGCGGTAGGCCCGCTAGATGACAAAGGAACAAAGGGTGTGATAAAAGATGACAGGGAGATTGCAGAGAAGCTGAATGAATTCTTTGCATCTGTCTTCACCCAAGAGGAGGTGGAGAGGAACATTCCTGCACCTGAACCAAGCTTCTTAGCAGGCTTAATCCGAGGGAACTAGCGAAGATAGTGGTAGACAAGGAAGAAGTTCCTTGGCAGCCATTGATAAACTAAATGTTACTTCAAATCCCCTGGCCCAGATTGCATTCTACTCCAAGAGTTCTTAAAGAGCTCAAGCCATGAAATTGCTGATCTCTCTCACTTTAATTAATATGCAACTTCTTATCCCAAATTCATGTAGTAGGTGGTGCAGGAACCACAAAGGATTGCAAAGAGATTGCCAAGAGCTCCACGCGGACCTTTGATAAATTAGGTGAGTGGGCTCTCCAGAAAATGGCAAAATGCAGTCTCAATGTGCAAGCAAAATGCAGCGGGATGCACATAGGGGCAAAAAACTAAAACTTCACATACATCGCTTACAGGGTCAGTGCTATCAGTCACAGACCAGGAAAGCGGGATTTGAAGGTTCTTAGTTGGATAGTCTCCATGGGAATGTTTCGCCACTCAATGCATGGCAGCTGTGAAAAAAAAGGCAAACTCTATGCTGGGGATCATTAGAAAAGGAATTGATAATAAAACTGGTAAAAAAGATTGTCATGCCCTTTATATAAAGCAGAAAGTGGTGCGACCGCTAACTTGGAGTACTCGTGTCCAGTTCTGGTCACGTGGCATCTCAAAAAAGTTTGATATTGAGGGAGGATAGGAAAAAGTGCAGAGGAAGGGCAATTACAAGGATGATTGAGGGACTGGAGCACCTTCTCTTAAGCGAGGAGAGGCTGCAGCGCTTTGCCAGTGACTCTTTAGTTCTGGAGGAGGAGGCATGGCTGGAGGGGGGGGGATAAGGACTTGAAGCCCAAGGCAAAATTATGCATGGTAGTAGAAAATGTTGACAGAGAGAAATTTTTCTCTTTCTCACAATTACTAGAACCAGGGGCATTCATTGAAAAATGCTGGGGGGGGGGGGGAGAAATAGGGATCTCATTAAAGTGTTGAAACAATTTCTTTCACACAACGCATAACGTGTGATTGGTGTTTGGATATATGCTGCCAAGCAGGAGGTGGTGTGATGGCCACTAACCTGGAGTAGCTTCTAAAAGGGCTTGGACAGATTTATGCGGAGGAGAAGTCGATTTATGGCTACCAATCTTGATCCTTCTTGATCTTGAGCATTGCAAAATGCCTTTAACAGACCAGGTGGATCGGGAGCAACAGCCGCGAGAAGGCCATTGGCGCTCTCACATCCTACATGTGAGCTCCCAAAGGCACCTGGTGGGCCACTGCGAGTAGCAGAGAGCTGGACTAGATGGACTTTGGTCTGATCCAGCTGGCTTGTTCTTATGTTCTTATGTTCTTATCCGTGAAGTTGTTTGGGAAGCTTCGCCACAAAGTAGATTGACTCAGTTCTCATTCTGCTAAACAGAAAAGCCGACCTCACCATCTCTTGTTCTCCCTGGTGGGTCTCCCTACAGTTTTTGGCAAGTGGGTTTAAAATTTGGCAAGTAGGTGCAGATCTCTGGTAATGCTCCATCTGCAGACTATTAGCTTGGCCCTGGCTGTTCATGGCACCAGAGCCCCAGAGCCCAGCCGGAGAACACGTGAGCAGGCCCTGAATAATACCACCTTGGGGGGGGGGGGAGGTATTGAGGTTGGAGGACTGAAGGAGCACTCTGCCAATTGGTCTGGCCAAACCTGAGCATGGCAGAGAACACGGGGAAGGTGTGGCTGGCATTATCTGCCCCTCTGGGATCCTCTCCCATTTCTGAAACCAGGGGCTTCTGCCAGGGATGCTGCAGTCTTTGGAAGAAACGCAACTGGCATACAAGTTTACCATGATCAAATTGTTCATTTACTGAGGCCTTCCTCTGACCACCTCTCTGTTTTGTTTGAAGTCTGGATCTGATGTTTACGTTGGATATCTTTGTACCTGCAGTACGTGTGGTGTTCACGCCGCTGCCCTTGTTTATTAATTTATTTTATTTACCTTATTTACAGTCTGCCTTGCAGGCATGAACACCTGAAGCTGCCGGATACTGAATTGGACTCTTGAACCTAACTGAATTGGACTCTTGAACCTAACAAAGTCAATCTTTCCCTGCCCCCTCCTCTTTACCCCCATGGGCCCTAACACCATCAGGACCCATTATCTTTCATTATCTTTCATTGTAAGGGTGCGGGTGATGCTTTAAGATATGACTGTTGTTTTAATTATATGTATGTTTTTAGATGATGTTTTATCTGTACACCGCCCTGAGCCCTTTGGGAATAGGGCGGTATACCAAATTTAAATATTATTATTATTATTATTATTATTATTATTATTATTATTATTATTATTATTATTATTATTATTATTATTATTATTATTATTTATATTTATAAATAATAATAATAATAATAATAATAATAATAATAATAATAATAATAATAATAATAATAATAATAATAATAATAATAATAATGCCTGCTCTGATTGGCAGCTGCTTTCCAGGGTCTCAGGCTGAACATAAGAACTAGCCTGCTGGATCAGACCAGAGTCCATCTAGTCCAGCACTCTGCTACTCACAGTGGCCCACCAGGTGTCTTTGGGAGCTCACCTGCAGGAGGTAAAAACCATTGGCCTTCTGCTGCTGCTGCTCCCGAGCACCTGGTCTGCTAAGGCATTTGCAATCTCAGATCAAGGAGGATCAAGATTGGGAGCCAGAGATCGACTTCTCCTCCATAAATCTGTCCAAGCCCTTTTAAAAGCTATCCAGGTGAGTGGCCATCACCACCTCCTGTGGCAGCTGAGCCTTAGTCTCAGGTGGCGGCGGCATCTAGATAAGCCTGAGGATTGGTTACTCTTCATCAGCCCCTTCCAGCATGGCCAATTGGAAGGGGCTGATGGGAATTGTAGTCCAAAACATCTGGAGTGCCAAAGGTTCGCCACCACGGTTCTATCCCATCACCTCCTGCCTGGCCTTTTTACCTGGAGATGATGGGGACCGAACTTGGGACCTTCTGGAAACCGATCAGAGGTTCCTCTACTGAACCCCAGCCCCTTTCTGAGACTCAAGGTACATTACACAGTGTATGTCAATACAGTCAATAGGACGAGGCACCTAATAAGCAATGTAATAGGACTGAGGTGATGATAATCGGTAGTAGAGCTTTAGACATGGGATGTTAATCACTGCAGAAAATGGTATCACATACCTAGAAAAACAAAACATTGGCAGCAAGATAGAACATACTGCAAAAAAGATAATACAAGGTGAGCATGTAACCTCCAGCTGTGGGTTCTGTGGGGCAGAACTTGGAATGAGTTTGCAACAATTTTTAAAAACAAAATGGTTTACTTTTTTTAACATATAACATCAAACATCAACATTTAACATCACACTTCAAGGTCCTGTTCAGGGTTGCATTTTCAAGTCCTTCTAGTTACAGTCTTCTGATACTGCCAAGTCCAATTCTTCCTGCAAGTGGGTTGGCTCCTGAAGACTCCAAGGGCTTGGTGAACAGGATTCAACAGGATGAAGGTTTCCAGGAGAACTCTCACCCATTACAACCACAAAAAGAAACCCTGAAACAATAAACTCCAACATTTACAACATAGCAAAAACAAACAACTACCTTCCCACTAGTTCCCAACAACATTGCAGTTACCTTAACAAGGTGTTAAGGGCTTATTCAAACCAAGGTCCGAGTCTGGTAGCCTTGTCTCCTCCAAACTACATGAGCTCTGCAGCCTCTTGCTGCTTTTGAGTCTCCGCCCCTTTCTGGGTCAACCCATTCTGAGCTTGGGGGTTACAAGCACAGTGGAATAGTCCACAGTTCCATAAAACCACCACACTGAAAGTTCTCTTGTACATAGTTTGTGGAAGGACAGAAGTGGGGGACCCTTCTTGACCTCCTCAGACAGGCCATTCAACAAGGGAGGGGGCACTACAGAGAAGGCACATGGACAGGCAGCGGTTGGTCATACCCATTTGCAAACTGGCACCCTTAGAAGGACCTTCTTAGAGGAACAAAGCTATCGTGGCTAAGCCTAGGAGGAGAGGCGGTTCTGCAGATATGAGGCGCCTGGAGGGCCACGAGTTTGACATCTATGCTTGTATGCCATTAAAGGTTGAATTGAATTGAATTGAGCTGCACCAGGTAACTGAGGGACAGCCCCGGTTGAAAACATTTCTGCCGGTTTTGCTGCCTAAATAGCTTTATAGGTTGCAGAATCATGGGCAAAGTCGTGACTTGTTGAACACACGACATTTACATACATGCTGCAGCCAGGTCTTTTTCAGGATGTGAGGCAAGAGTCGCATTGCTGTCCAGGGGATGCAAATTGTTCCCCTAAAAACAACACTCTGATTCCCATGATGCAGTGCGTGAACACGCATCCTATGATGCAGTGCGAGAATTGTTCAGGATCCAGATGGGTTGCCTGCCTTTTTACCATTAATAAATGTCAAGTCGAAACAGCGATATGGCTACACCTCACAACTTTACACCATGAACTGTGAAATGTTAATGGTTTGTGTACTTAAAGATGTGGTCAACCGAAGATGGAGAGAGGAAGGGCAACAAAGATGATTGAGGGACTGGAGCACCTTCCCTATGAGGAGAGGCTGCAGCGTTTGGGACTCTTTAGTTTGGAGAGGGACGCCTGATAGGATAGGATTGAAGTCTATAAAATTATGCATGGGGTAGAAAATGTTGACAGAGAGACATTTTTTCTCTTTTCTCACAATACTAGGAACCAGGGCATCCATTGAAAAATGCTGGGGGAAAGAATTAGGACTAATCAAAGGAAACACTTCTTCACGCAACGTGTGATTGGTGTTTGGAATATGCTGCTGCAGGAGGTGGTGATGGCCACTCACCTGGATAGCTTTAAAAGGGGCTTGGACAGATTTATGGAGGAGAAGTCAATCTCTGGCTACCAATCTTGGTCCTCCTTGATCTGAGGTTGCAAATACCTTAGCAGACCAGGTGCTCAGGAGCAGCAGCAGCAGCAGAAGGCCATTGCTTTCACCTCCTGCAGGTGAGCTCCCAAAGGCACCTGGTGGGCCACTGCGAGTAGCAGAGTGCTGGACTAGATGGACTCTGGTCTGATCCAGCAGGCTAGTTCTTATGTTCTTATGTGTTGTACTATTTGATAGGGATATTTGTATTAGTACTAATTTAGTCCATTTTGGCTATGTCAATATACATGGGGTGTTTTTTGTGTCTGTTTTAATTGTATTATGTTGTGTACGAGGAGATTGTGAAGGCCTATGGCCAAGACAATAAACTTGCTACTATTACTACTACTAAAAAAAAAAAAAAAAAACAAAAAAAAAAAAAAAAAAAAAAAAAAGGCACACGCAGCTAGGTTTTTATCTTACAGAATGCAGCAATTTGAATACAAGCGAAGTCTTTGTTGAACATTGAACAACCTGGTTGCTTACATACTTAGACCTCCACAATTCCTTGGCAATGGAGGTGGAATTTTAACGCAGCGATCTTTCAGCTACTGCGTGAAACGGATCCGAAGCGTTCCAGCTTCTGCGTTGGGAACGCAGCCAAACTTAGCCTTAAGAAATGAACCGGTGGGTGGCAAATTTCAGCTCTCTGCATTCCAGGAGACAACAGAAGGGGCTTTGCCTGCTGGGGAGCCGCCCGCTGCCAATCACAACAAAGCATTTTCCCTCTTTTGCCTGGTGTTTTGCGAACACCGTAAATTCATAATTGTTTCCCTTTTGTTCCGAACAACTTGCGCGTGAGGCTGACAGGGTAATTTACACTAAAAGGTTTCTCTTTTAACAACATGCAAATAGCTGGAAAGAGACAATAAAATCAAATCAGGTGTCTCCAAATGGGGAAATGCTTTTGCCTCCTGAGTTTTCTTTCTTTTTTCTTCAAAGGTGGAAATTGTTTCCTGGAGCCCCAACTTTTCTCACGGGCCTTTTGTCACATTGGGAGATAAGTCTTGATCATCGTCCAAACCAAGTTGCTCACCTCCTCACCTTTCTAAAATTCAGCCATTTTTCAGGATTTTTGGGATACACCACTAAGATAAACACACCCCGTTTTCATCTGATTGGGTTCCTGCTATAGGGTTAGAGCACTGGAAACAAGACTGTCTTTCTGTGATTGCTTTATTTACCTGCAAAAGTGTCATCAAGTTCCAACCAACTTTATTAAATTCATTTCCCGTCCATTCCTAACCAGAGTTGGGCTCTAAGAACATAAGAACATAAGAACAAGCCAGCTGGATCAGACTAGAGTCCATCTAGTCCAGCTCTCTGCTACTCGCAGTGGCCCACCAGGTGCCTTTGGGAGCTCACATGCAGGAGGTGAAAGCAAGGGCCTTCTGCGGCTGTTGCTCCAGATCACCTGGTCTGTGAAGGCATTTGCAACCTCAGATCAAGGAGGATCAAGATTGGGAGCCATAGATCGACTTCTCCTCCATAAATCTGTCCAAGCCCCTTTTAAAGCTATCCAGGTGAGTGGCCATCACCACCTCCTGTGGCAGCATATTCCAAACACCACCGCTGTTAAGGAAGAAGTGTTTCCTTTGATTAGTCCTAATTCTTCCCCCCAGCATTTTCAATGGATGCCCCCTGGTTCTAGTATTGTGAGAAAGAGAGAAAAAATTCTGTCCCTCGCAAAGGGGGGGATATAAATCCAAACTCTTCTTCTTCTTGCTGTTGGTGAGGGAGAAAGCTTGTTTTCTGCTGCTCCAGAGACTAAGACCAGGAGTCACGGGTTCAAGGTAAGGCAAGAGAAATTCGACCTAAACATCAGGAAAAACTTCCAGACAGTCAGGGCCATTCAAAAGTGGAATGCGCTACTTCAGAGTGTGATGGAGTCTCCTTCTTCGGAGGTTTTTAAAGAGAGGCTGGATGAACATATGTCGGGAGTGCTTTGATTATGTGTTCCTGTATGGCAGGGGGTGGACTTGATGACCCTTGGGGTGTCTTCCAACTCTATGATTCTACGAAAGCATCATGTGAGAGAAAACCGCTGGAAGGCTGCCCCTGAAAGTGTCTGTCACATTTTGAATGACTTTGGCTGATTCCGCATGGGCCAAAAACAGTGGTGTGAAAACGGTGTGAAAACAGTATAAATCCTTTTACACTGTTTTAAACCCTTTTACACCATTTTCACACCGTTTTCACACCGCTGTTTTTGGCCCATGAGGAATGAGCCTTTGAGTCTGCATGTTAATTAAGAAGTCACAGACTTGAGGCATATGGATTCGGGCCATAAGGAAGATGTCTTGAGATCAAACCTGGGCGGTCAACCTGAACAGCTATGCATGTTCTGCAAATCTCTGAACACTTTGCATTGTACAATAAGATCGATGTATATTTGGATTAAGAGGCAGTGATTGTATTTGTGTGAAGTTTGGTATTTATGTGTTGCAACGAAAGTACATATGGAGGCAATTAGCCCGGGGTTCTGTTAATTTGTCGTTCTGATTGTTGTATAAGAGGTTCTTTTAGGAAACGCATTGAAGTTGAAATGATTGATGAGATTCTTGCATTTGAATAGAATAGAGCTTGATTGGGAAGCGGATTGAATTGTAATCGTACACGGATACTTATAACCATATGGTGTAATAGTGGTTGAAGTTCGCCTCCAGGTGGGCCTGGGAGATCCCCCCAAATTGCAGTTCATTTCCAGACTACAGAGCTCAGTTGCTTTGGAGGGTTGTCTGTATGGCCCTTTCCGCACGGGCTGATAAACATAAGAACATAAGAAGAACAAAAGAACAAGCCAGCTGGATCAGACCAGAGTCCATCTAGTCCAGCTCTCTGCTACTCGCAGTGGCCCACCTGGTGCCTTTGGGAGCTCACCTGCAGGATGTGAAAGCAATGGCCTTCCCGCGCTGAAGCTGCCCCGCATCACCTGGTCTGTTAAGGCATTTGCAATCTCAGATCAAAGAGGATCAAGATTGGTGGCCAGAAATCTAATTTCTCCAGTATAAATCTGTCCAAGCCCCTTTCGAAGCTATCCAGGTGAGTGGCCATCACCACCTCCTGTGGCAGCATTATCTCCAACAATTCAATCACACGCCAGGTGCAAGTGTTTCCTTTTATTAGTCCTAATTCTTCCCCCCAGCATTTTCAATGAATGCCCCCTGGTTCTAGTGTTGTGAGAAAGAGAGAAAAATGTCTCTCTGTCAACATTTTCTACCCCATGCATAATTTTATAGACTTCAATCCTATCCCCCCTCAGACACATCTCCTCTCCAAAACGAAAGAGTCCCAAACGCTGCAGCCTCTCCTCATATGGAAGGTGCTCCAGTCCTCAATCATCCTTCGCTGCCCTTCTTTGCACTTTTCTATCTCTCTTCGACAATTCTTTTGAGATGTGGCGACTATGAACTGGACACAGGACTCGCGCGGTCAGCATTCATCGTTTTATAGAAGGGCATGACAATCCTTGCAGTTTTATGATCAACTCCTTTCCTAAACCTGGGATACCAACGGGAAAACCATTTTGTGGGGGAACCTCGCATGGATCCTGCCCCTAAAGTGAGTCTGCCCTGTGCTATATTTCCCCCAAAGTGGATTATACAACAATTGCACTATCCACGATTCTTTTAGGTTGCAGCTGCATCTGCACGAACGGCCGGGGGCACTTTTTTCGGCTGCTCGTTCCTTTTTTTTTTAGCATTTCCTGGTGCCCATCTGTGTTGGCGTGCAGGCGCAAAGGGTCGTGACATCAGACAGCATGCCTGTGGGGGGCTCACCCGTGCATGCCTGCGTAGCTACGCATTGCGGGAGTAAATTAAAAATTATAGGATGAATGGCCTGGGGCAGAGGTGGGATCCAGCAGGTTCTCACAGGTTCCCGAGAGTAGGTTACTAATTACTTGTGTGTGCCGGTGAGGGGGGTTACTGATGGGTGATTTTGCCACTGAGTTTTGCAGCCTTAGTGACGCTTCCTCCTCTCCTCGCAGTAGCCAAGCAGAACTGGAAGCAGTCTAGCAGGAGGTGCACCGGCATGCGCAGCCTGGGCGCTTCTGCGCATTCGCTTTCCCCACCTGGGCGATCGCATGCGAAATGGCCAAGGCCCTTTGCCACAGCCCCGCCCCAGTGGAAATGCCCCCACCCCCCCCTGAATGCCCGCCATCACTGGCCGCGTCTCCTCGCCCAGCCCCATTGGCGCTACACCACAGTTTGAATCCCACCACCATGGGAACCTGTTACTAAAATTTTTGGATCCCTCCACTGGCCTGGGGCTATGCCAGGTTCATTTATCCTGGCTGCAACCTGACCTTAATTTGCTGGATCCTACTGGGGTCTCTTTCTGCCCAAGGCTCCATATCCCAATCTCCAGGAGTTTCCTAATTTAGATCTGGCTGCCCTTCACCCCTCACCCTCCATCAGTAGCCACATTCTGAGGCTCTTTCCATCTCCCTGTACGTGTAAGTGTAACCAGAGGGACAGATAATAATAATTTTGTTTTAATATAATTTTTTGATAGACATACAGTGTTAGTAGAATTTATTCTGGTTTTCTGTAAAAGGTTTTCCTTCCTACGGTAAAATGCATTACTAAGTCACAAGCGTATTAGATCATGCTAAAGGTGGACTCAGAGAAACAGGATGCAAACATGTATTGTCGAAGGCTTTCACGGCCGGAATCACTGGGGTGCTGTGTGGTTTCCGGGCAGGCGGTTCTTGTTCTAGCAGCATTCTTCTCCTGACGCCGCTTCCTTGCCCAAAATCTGTGGCTGGTACCTTCAGAGGATTCTGTGTGGTTTCCGGCTGTAATGTCAGCAGTTCCCAGCAGCATTCTCTCTCCTGACGCTACGCTTCGCATCTGTGGCTGGCATCTTCTGTAGTATCTGTGTGGTTTCCGGCTGTAACGGCTCCTTTGTTCTAGCAGCATTCTTCCCTGACGCCGCTTCTTGCATCTGTGGCTGGCATCTTCAGAGGGCCTGTGGGAGTTCGGTTACGAGCCAGTATTTCAAGTGCTGGGGCTGTATTCGTGGCTGGCATCTTCAGATCCTTTGAAGATGCCAGCCACAGATGCAGGCGAAACGTCAGGAGAGAATGCTGCTAGAACACGGCCATACAGCCCGGAAACTACACAGTGCCCCAGGATGCAAACAGTTAATGAATCAGGCAAACCCCTTTTGCATCTTGACATAGCCTCAAGTAATGGTCATGCACACCCAGGAAAGAATAATATAATTACCTAGCCTTACTAAAAAGTCTCTCCCCAAACTATAAGTTAGAAATACCCATTAACAGCTAAATACAGGGCGGAACGTCAAGGTGAATATGCATAAGAGCCAGCAGGTAAACATCTGCGTTATCATGACGACGACTATCTGAAGGTGTTTCCTGATCATAAGAACATAAGAACAAGCCTGCTGGATCAGACCAGAGTCCATCTAGTCCAGCTCTCTGCTCCTAGCAGTGGCCCACCAGGTGCCTTTGGGAGCTCACCTGCAGGAGGTGAAAGCAAGGGCCTTCTGCTGCTGCTGCTCCTGAGCACCTGGTCTGCTAAGGCATTTGCAATCTCAGATCAAGGAGGATCAAGATTGGTAGCCATAGATCGACTTCTCCTCCATAAATCTGTCCAAGCCCTTTTTAAAGCTATCCAGGTGAGTGGCCATCACCACCTCCTGTGGCAGCATATTCCAAACACCAATCACCAGTGAAGAAGTGTTTCCTATATTAGTCTTAATTCTCCCCCCAGCATTTTCAATGAATGCCCCTGGTTCTATTATTAGAGAAAGAGAAAAATTCTCTCTGTCAACATTTTCTACCCCATGCATAATTTTATAGACTTCAATCCTATCCCCCCCTCAGACGTCTCCTCTCCAAACTAAAGAGTCCAAAAACCTGGATTCCTTGGAAGAAGAAGCTCAATGGCCTTTGATGGCCCTGTATTGTTATTGTATAAGTCCATCCATGATGTAACCTCAAAAATTTACTATAAGAAGTCTGTACTTTTCGGTGTTCAGGCCATGCGCCCTACCTGGTACTGACCGAGCTGCTAAATTCACTTCTTACTGAACGAAACTCTGCTTTACCACATTAAAACTTTATTTTAATAAGCATTTGTTAAAAATAAATGGGAAAAAGCATTTAGCCTTGCCCAAAGAAAAGCCCTTCAATATTTGGAGATGATCAGCTGCTAAAAATAAGGTGGAAATGTACAGTACCAAAAAAACAACACAGAACACAAACCCTACCAGCGCTAACAGGAGAATCAGCACTCCAGGTTATTTCATTAGTATAATTAGACAATGGGACTATTATTGTCATCCCAGAAAGCTCTCACTGAAAAACCACAGATTTAGTTAAAAGGTAAAGGGAGAGGATGCCCTCCCCCATGCAAAAAGTCAGAGGCAGGAGTGCAAATATTGAGGTGCCATTAGAACCCCCAGTGCTTGGAAAACTGAGCCTTATAACAAACGGCGAAGGGATCCGATTTCTTCCTCTCTCCAGCTTCGTTTCTGTCCTGCCTTCCTCCCAGGGATTCAGGGTCGCTTTCCAGGGACCCCCGTCCATTTCTTACACTTTTACAAATTGAATGTTAAGGATGAAACATTTTATTCAAATCAACAAACCATTAAGGGCAATCACGCCCTAGGAAAAAAGGGGGAATGTTTAATTAGAGTCCTCTCCTCTTTATGTCTGCTGCCTAGAGCCCTTTCAGTAATAGGAAGAGCCGCTCGTAACTTTCATGAAGATATATAAACGCTGGACGCCTACGGAAGAGCTCCCGTCTGCAGTAAAAATACACGGCCGGTCAACTCAAATGCTTTCCTACACCCAAATGAGCGGGTCCACAGGAGGGCAGCTGTCTTGGGCAGCCTGGCAGGGCTGGGCCACGCCCTTCAGGCTGGTCCTTCAGCTGGAGCAACCTGATGGGGCCAGGCTGAAGGGCAGCCAGGGAACCTGCTGTGCGCTGCCCCTCGGCTCAGCTGTGCCAGGCTGCTCCAGCTGAAGGGCTAAGGCAGGGGTCTGCAACCTGCGTCTCTCCAGATAAAAGCCTCATGGACTACAATTCCCATCAGCCCCTGCCAGCATGTAGTCCATGAACATCTGTAGTCCATGAACATCTGGGAATTGTAGTCCATGAACATCTGGAGAGACGCAGGTTGCAGATCCCTGGGCTAAGGGGATGCAGAGGCACCGCAGTGGCAGGCTAGTCCAGAAGCTGGCCTGTCGCCGCTGTGCCCACCCCCCCGCCTTCCTTCAGGCCACCTCCTGCCAGTGGTGGGATTACAGCTGGTTCACTGGATGAGACAAAAAATTAGCTACCGGTTCTACTGCACCGATGCGAACCGGCTGAATCCCACCACTGCCTATGCAGATGGAGATCTCCTGCATTGCAATTGATCTCTAGATGAACGAGACCGGCTCCCCCTTGGAGAAAACGTCTGCTTTGGAGTCCCGCCTCTCCCCAAGCCCCTCCCGCTCCAGGCTCCGCCCTGAAGATGTCCGGTTATTTCCCAACCCGGAGCTTGCACCCTTACCTTGCATTGGGAGTGGATTTCTTCTGGTGCCTGCAAGGATATCTGCCTTCCCGGCCTTCCCTTTCGTGCTGGGTCATCCCCTCCCCCACCCGGAGAGGCAGTCTTTTCCTTTCCCTCTTAAGTTTTTTTTTTGGGGGGGGGGAAGAGGCAGGTGAAAGAGTCTTGCTGGCTTTGGGTCAAGTTGATGAATAGCAAAGAGATTGCAGAGCTGGGATCAAGATTGATGGGAACTGAACGGGCCGGCTTCTTGGGTAATTAAAACCAGTGCTTCAGGAACGGCAAATAAAAACACTGGCTCCCAGCCAAAGCGTGAGACACTCCTGGCCTCCTGCTACCCCGAACTCCGGGAGTTTTCCTTTTCCCAAGCTGTTTCCTGGCTTGTTTGTAGAACTGGTCCTTGTGTCCGACGGGAACCACTTCTGCTAAGTAGCAAAGGTAAAAACAACAACAAAAACTCCCGCATCAGGCACTACTTTAAAAAGAGGGGCTCCTGGGGATACATGAAGCGTTCTGGTTTAAACCCCCCCCCCCCATGAATCTGACAGAACGATACTGAGAATTGTGCGGCTCGAAAGCTTCTTTGTTTGGGTGGTGCGTGGCTTCGCAAATTCCTTGCAAGAGAGTGAGGGATCTCTCTCGACCATTGACAGCTGGTGAGCTGGTTTGGGGCCTCCCTGGCCAAAAAATCATGGCACTGAGGTGCATGTTCTGAAGACATCTAGACTTGACTACTGCAATGCACTGCATGTGGGGCTGTGTAACCCTCATGCTCAGAATGGGTTGACCCAGTAAGGGGTGGAGACTCAAAGCAGCAGAAGGCTGCAGAGCTAGTTTGGAGGAGACAATGCTACCAGACTCTGACCTTGGTTGTATAAGCCCTTAACATCTTGTTAAGGGTTTCTTTTTGTGGTTGTAATGGGTGAGAGTTCTCCTGGAAACCTTCATCATGTTGAATCCTGTTCATCAGGCCCTTGGAGTCTTCAGGAGCCAACCCACTTGCAAAGAAGAATTGGACTTGGCAGATTCAGTAGACTGTAAATATAAGGACTTGAAAATGCAACCTGAACAGGACCTTAAAATGTGATGTTAAATGTTGATGTTTATATGTTAAGAGAGTAAACCATTTTGTTTTTAAAAATTTGTTATTGCAAACTCATTCCACGTTCTGCCCCACAGAACCCACAGATAGAGGTTACAGCTGCACTTGGAGAGTGTCCAGAAGCTACAGTTGGTACCAAACGTTGCAACAGAGATGTTGTTTGGCCCATCTGCACTGGCTCCCAATTTGCTTTTGGCCCAATCAATCAATCAGCTTTACTGCAGTTGAAGACCAGAAATTATTCAATACAGAGTATAAAACCACAATGCACAATTTCCAAATAAAATTGGGGAACATTATTAACACTGCGAAGATTTTACAAATGCAGAATGTTAAAACCATAAGATAAAATCAGGTCTCCACACTGATAGGACAAGTAATTCATAAAACTGGAATATAAAATTGGTGGTCCAAATGGCCCACTACTAATCTGTATTCAAATCCCCCTGTTTATATCTCCGTCAAAGGGGCTGGCAAACACTGTCGTCCGTTCGTTCGTTGGCTCGTTGGTTTGTCCGAGCAGTTGTCCAGTCTCGTGGGAAGTCTCACTTCTACCCAAGAAGAACCTGGTGGAAAAGGTTCAAGGAAGCCTTGGGCCAGGGGAGGGCTTCCTGATTGGCTGCGCAGAGTGCTAGTGTAACGTCTGTCTGTGGGTTCTGTGGGGCAGAACTTGGAATGAGTTTGCAACAACAAATTTTCAAAATGGTTTACTTTCTTAACATATAACATCCACATTTAACATCACACTTCAAGGTCCTGTTCAGGTTGCATTTTCAAGTCCTTATATTTACAGTCTACTGATACTGCCAAGCCCAATTCTTCTTTGCAAGTGGGTTGGCTCCTGAAGACTCCAAGGGCTTGGTGAACAGGATTCAACATGATGAAGGTTTCCAGGAGAACTCTCACCCATTACAACCACAAAACAGCTTCTCCTGAAACAACAAACTCCACCAGTTACAACGTAGCAAAAAATAAACAACTACCTCCCAGTAGTTCCCAACAACATTGCAGTTACCTTAACAAGGTGTTAAGGGTTTATACTCAATCAAGGTCCAAGTCTGGTAGCCTGCCTCCCTCCAAACCATATGAGCTCTGCAGCCCTCCTGCTGCTTTGAGTCTCCACCTCTTTCTTGGGTCAACCCATTCTGAGCATGGGGGTTACACTAGGATGCAACCTGATTGGCTGAGCAGAGTGCTAGGATGCAACCTGTTCTGTGCCCATCACCGCTGAGCCCATCAGGTGGGATCCTAGACCTCAGCTCTGGCAAGACTATTAGGATTGGCGTAAGCCTCGTCCCCTGACTCTGAATGCTGCCTGGATTTTCCCTCTGCTACCGTCCACACACATGTCAACACACTGGACTCTGGCACCTGGAGATCTCTGAGAATTACAGCCAGGGACGTAGGTATAGATATTTTATGGGGGGGATTCGGGGGGGGGCACAGGGCAAGGAGATTGTAAGCTCCTTTGAGCCTCCTACAGGAGAGAGGGCTATAAATCCAAACTCTTCTTCTTCTAAATCAGATTCGATTTCCTCCCTTTAAATCCATGCCTAGCAAGTGGATTTAAAAGGAGACTCCGGGGAAATTGGGGGGCGTGCCTGCTGTCAGGGCAGCAATTGTTAGCTAGCAGCACCAAACTTTTAGGTATCTTTAGAGACTCTCCTAACGATACCAAATCTTGTAATTTGGTGAAGTTTGTCCAGGGGGGCCCAAAGTTAAGGGACCCCTCAAAAGATGTAGCCCCATCTCCTATTACCTCCCATTGGAAGTCACTGGGCACCCCTTTGGGAGACCATAGCTTTAACTCTGACCAAACTCACAAAACCCAAGAATAGACTCTCCTAGAAGTTTAGGAAGTTTGGTTCAGAGTGTCCAAAGTTATGGACCATAAAGGTGTAGCCCCCATCTTCTATTAGCTCCCATTGGAAACAATGGAGGATGGGGGCACCCCCTTTGGGAGTCCATAACTTTGGACCCCCTGAACCAAACCTCACCAAACCTGGGTAGTATCATCAGGAGATCCCCCCCAAACAATCCCTGAAAGTATGTGCTGCTAGCCTAAACAATGCGCCCCTGCAGGCTAAAACCAAAAAAAAACACTAAAATGTTTTAAAACCCACAAACGGGTGGGCGGAGCTTCGGACACGAATGGGGGGGTTCAAACCCAAGAACCCCACCCCCATTACCTACATCCTTGATTACAGTTGATCTCTGGACTGTACAGATCAACCTCCTGGAGAAAAATGGCTGCTTGGGGGGGGGGGGTCGATGGTATAGTATTCTACCCTATTAATAATAATAGAACTACCACTACTGTTGCACTCTGGCTATAACTAATATTTCAAATGCGTATATCTATATACATGAATTTATTTCAACTTATTTCAACTAGATCATGGCATGATGGGATATGTCAGCTCAGATTGAGAGAAAAGTACCCATATGAAGCCAATATAAATTATATCACAACTCGTGAGGGCTGATGCAGGGCTTTACCGAAAAAACGCCGGATTAGGCTAATGCTCTCTTATGTTTAAAAGAATTTGACTTATGCCTGTGCACAATTTTTTGATTTATCATTGAATAATGCATAGAATACTTACCTGAGTGGATTCATATAAAATGTTGATGAACCAAGATGGACTGAATATATTTATGTATATACATGGTTTCGCATTGATTGACTACTTACCTTAAGGATGTTGAACTGATGGGAGAGTATGAACTAAATACTTACCTGAATTAATGCGATTTATCCTGAATCTATTTGTGATGGTTGTTAAAAAATAAGTTGAAATAAATTCATGTATATAGATATACGCATTTGAAAGATTAGTTATGGCCGGAGTGCAACAGTAGTGGTAGTTCTAATACAGCATTCTTACTCCTGCCGACTCTCCTGGAGTACACCCCCCAAAAAAGTCCCACTCCGAAGTTGGCAACCCCGAGGCTGGCGGCCGAAGGAGTCCGGCATTGTGCTCCGGTCCGATCCTGGGTGCCTAACACAGGTTGTGTTTTTGCATCTGGCAGGAAGTCGTGGAAGAGTTAATGGAAACAAAGCATCAGCGAAACTCCTGGGCACAATTTTCCAAAGGGTTGTGTGTGTGTGTGTGTGTGTGTGTGTGTATTTTTGACAAGGTTCCTCACCAGAGACTATTAAAGAAAATAAATGTCTGCGGGGTAAGGGGCAGCTTCCTGTTGTGGATCAAAAATGGTTCATGCGCTCGGAAACAAAGAGCATCAGTACGTGGCGGCTCCTTGGGGCGGAAGGGGGTTAAGAGAGGCTGGCCCCGGAGAGCCCGCCCGGCACCGAGGCATATTAATCTACTTATGGACGGGTTTGGAAAGGAGCGGAGGACAGGAGAGGTGATGAAATCTCCTCAAGTGACAGAGAACTATTTCCTTTGAAAAAAGGATATTTTTTTTTTATAAAAAGAAGCCATGAAGGATCATGAGAAACACCAGAAGGATTTAATCAAAATTGGGGCGGGTTGGGGGGAGAGAGAGAGAGAGAAGAAGGAAAAGATACTGCTGGGAATGAAGATCGGTGGGATCTTGGAGTCGGATTCCCCCAGCTGGGTTCGGGTCAGAGGGGGAAGACATTTTGGGGTGGGTGGAAGCATCAAAGGAAGCAGGGGAGGGGCCGGGGCAGAGGGTGGCCCTTCCGCACAGACTTGCTTTCTAAACCTGCCAGTGGAGATTTGCCTGAAGTGTAATTTGAAGGACTTTTCTTCTCGGGCAAAACAAAATAGAAGTGTTAAAAGCCAACAACGTTCGGAATGCAATCCTATGCAAAGTTATTCCAAATGGACTTAGACTGGCTTAACTCTTCTAAGGACTGCACTGTTAATCCACCATGAGTTCTCAGGAAATGATTCTCACTTTATTAGATGCAAGAACTCTCATTCATTCATTCATTCATTCATTCATTCATTCATTCATTCATTCATTCATTCGAATATTGAATTGATTAGGTATTCATAGTCGATTGGTTATTGCGTTAGCCAGTTGTTGCTTCGAAGCTTGTTCAGTTCTTAGTTAGAATAACGCTCAGATAGCTTCAGGTCTGGCTTATCAGCTCTTCTGTCAGCATGGCCAATTGGCCATGCTGACAGAGGCCGGATGGGAATTGTAGTTCCTGAACATCTGAGAGCCGCGAGGTTCCTGGCAATTCCCCTGTCTTAGAAGGTTTGAACGAACGAATCCAACTAACAAACGGCAATCCAACTAACGAATTTTAATGAATGGTGAGCTCCATCATGAACGCATTCCCACAATTTCTTCAAGAAGTTCAATGTTTGAATGAATGAATGAATGAAGTGTTTCCACCAATATGCTGACAGAGGCTGATGGAAGAAGTTCCTGAACACTGGAGAGCCCAGGTTCCCTACCCCGTCTTAGAAGGTTTGAACTAACGAATCCAATCCAATCTAACTAACTTAACGGTAATCCAACGGTAATCCAATGAATGGTGAGTCGACTATGAACGCACTCCCACAATTTCAAGAAGTTCAATGTTTGAATGAATGAATGAATGAAGTGTTTCCAATTGGCCATGCTGACAGAGGCTGATGGGAATTGTAGTTCCTGAACATCTGGAGAGCCGCAGGTTCCCTACCCCTGTCTTAGAAGGTTTGAACGAACGAACGAACGAACGAACGAACGAATGAATGGTGAGTCGACTATGAACGCACTCCCACAATTTCAAGAAGTTCAATGTTTGAATGAATGAATGAATGAAGTGTTTCCAATTGGCCATGCTGACAGAGGCTGATGGGAATTGTAGTTCCTGAACATCTGGAGAGCCGCAGGTTCCCTACCCCTGTCTTAGAAGGTTTGAACGAACGAACGGAATCTAACAAACGTAACGGTAGAATCTTAACGAACGGCACGAATGGTGGTGAGTCGACTCATGAACGCGACTTCCCACAATTTCAAGAAGTTCAATGTTTGAATGAATGAATGAATGAAGTGTTTCCAATTGGCCATGCTGACAGAGGCTGATGGGAATTGTAGTTCCTGAACATCTGGAGAGCCGCAGGTTCCCTACCCCTGTCTTAGGTTTGAACGAATCCGAACGAACGGTAACGGTAATCTTAACGGTAATGAATGGTGAGTCGACTATGAACCATTCCCACAAATTTCAAGCAGTTCAATGTTTGAATGAATGAATGAATGAAGTGTTTCCACCAATATGCTGACAGAGGCTGATGGGAATTGTAGTTCCTGAAGTCATCTGAGAGCCGCTATAGTTCCTACCCCGTCTTAGAAGGTTTGAACTTAATCCATCCAATCTAATCCAACGGTAACTTAACTTAACGGAACTTAACGTAATCTTAACGAATGAATGGTGAGTCGACTATGAACGCACTCCCACAATTTCAAGAAGTTCAATGTTTGAATGAATGAATGAATGAAGTGTTTCCAATTGGCCATGCTGGTAGGGGCTGATGGGAATTGTAGTTCCTAACATAAGAACATAAGAACAAGCCAGCTGGATCAGACTAGAGTCCATCTAGTCCAGCTCTCTGCTACCGTGAAAGTGGCCCAACCAGGGTGCCCTTTGTAGGGAGCTCCGCCACATGCAGGATGTGGTGCTAAGAATGGCCTCTCAAGGCTGTTGCCTCCCGATCACCCTCGGTTCAGAAAGCTTTAAGGCATTTGCAATCTCAGATCAAAGAGGATCAAGATTGGCAGCCATAAATCGACTTCTCCTCCATAAATCTGTCCAAGCCCCTTTTAAAGCTACATATCCAGGTTAGTGGCCATCACCACCTCCCTGTGGCAGCATATTCCAAACACCAATCACACGCGTTATGCGTGAAGAAGTGTTTCCTTTTATTAGTCCTGTAATTCTTTTCCCCCAAGCAGCGTTTTCCATGAATGAGTCCCTGGTCTCTAGTAGATAGCCAGTGAGAAAGAGAGAAAAATTTCTCTGTCAACATTTTCTACAATTCCATGCATAATTCTTGTAGACTTCCAATCATATATCCCCCTCAGCCACCTCCTCCTCCAAACTAAAGAGTCCCAAAACGCTGCAGCCTCCTCCCTCATAAGGAAGGTGCTCCAGTCCCTCAATCATCCTTGTTGCCCTTCTCTGCACTTTTTTCTTAATCTCCTCAATATCCTTTTTTTTTGAGGATGCGGCTACTCAGAAGCTGGACACAATGGTACTCAAGTATGGCCGCATCCACTGCTTCTTTGTATATAAGGGCATGACAATCTTTGCAGTTTTATTATCAATTCCTTTTCTAATGATCCCCAAGCAGCATAGAGTTTTGCCTTTTTTCACAGCTGCTACATGCATTGAGTTGACATTCCCATGGAACTATCCACTAAGACGCCTAAATCCTTTCCTGGTATCTGTGACTGATAGCACTGACCCCCTCTGTAGCTGTGCAGGTATGTGAAGTTTGGATTTTTTTTTGCCCTATGTGCATCACTTTTACATTTTGCTACATTGAACCGTAGCATTTGCCATTTCCTGAGCCCACTCACCTAATTTATCAAGGTCCGCTTGGAGCTCTTGTAGAATCCTTTGTGGTTCTCACCACCCTGCTACATAATTTGGTATCATCTGCAAACTTGGCCACCACGCTTACCTGGCACCCTACTTTTACAGGTCATTTATGAATAGGTTAAAGAGCACTGGTCCCCAAAATGGATCGCTTGCTAGGGGGACACCACCTCCCCATACATCTCTCCATTGTGACAACTTCCCATTTACACCCACTCTTTTGTTTCCTGTTTCTCAACCACAGTTTTAATCCATAGGAGGATCCTTTCCCCTCTCTTATTCCTCTTCATTGCTTAGGGAGTTTTCAATAACAACAGTCTCTGGTGAGGAACTTTGTCAAAAGCCTTTTGGAAATCCAAGTAGACAATGTCCAATCGGTTCACCCCTTCGTCCACATGCCCTGTTTACACCCTCAAAGAACTCTAGTAAAGTTTCAGGGGCAAGATGCCAGGATTTGTACCTCTGCAAAAGCCATGCTGACTCTTTCTCAGCAGGTCTTGCTTTTCTTACATGTTTTATATAATTTTATCTTTTAATGATAGATTCTACTAATTTGCCACAGGAACAGATGTCAAACTGACTGGCTCAGTAATTTCCGGTCCCCCGATCCTTTCTTAAAGATTGGTGTGACATTGGCCATCTTCCAGTCTTCAGGGATGGAGCCTGATTTCAGGGATAAGTTGCATATTAAAGTGAGAAGATCAGCAATTTCATGTGTTTGAGCTCTTAAGAACTCTTGGGTGAATGCAATCTGGGCCAGGGATTGCAACATTTAGCTTATCAATGGCTGCCAGAACTTCTTCCTTGTCTACCACTTATCTTCGCTAGTTCCTCGATTCTACCCTACAGCTTGGTTCAGGTGCAGGAATGTTCCTCACCTCCTCTTGGGTGAAAGACACAGATGCAAAAGAATTCATTCAGCTTCTCCTGCAATCTCCCTGCCATCTTTTAGCACACCCTTTGTTCTTTGTCATCTAACGGGCCTACCGCTCTCTTGCTGGCTTCCTGCTTTTGATGTACTTGAAGAACTGTTTGTTGCTGGTCTTGATGTTCTCGCGAGCCATGCTGCTCCTCATAATCCTTTTTTTGCCTCCCTTACAGCTAACTTGCTTTTTGGGCACCATTTGTGTTCCTCTCATATTCTTCATCAGCCAAACTGGACTTCCATTTTCTAAAAAGACATTTTCTTTTTCTGATAATTTCCTCAACCTCTCTTAAAGCAACTATGGTGGCTTTCTTTTTGACTGGGTGCTGCCTTTTTTCTAACCTGTGGAACACATTCCAGCTGAGCTTTATTACTGTGTTTTAAATAACCTCCAAGCATCCTGGACAGTTTTGACTCTCTTGATTTTCCCTTTTCAGCTTCCCAAGCACTATCCCCCCCCTTCATCTTTGAGAGTCTCCCTTTTCTGAAGGCGAATGTAGCTTGCACAACTACATTAGTAGTTGCCACTTGTTCTCGCATGTTGAGATACTGAATCTCGGACAGCATTGTGGTTGCTGTTCCCTATCGACTCAACAACACTGACTTCCTGCACCAGGTCCTGGGTCCCACATAGAATTAGATCTAGGATCACCTCTCCCCTGGTTGGTTCCACAACCATCTGCTCCTAAGGGTTACTGTCATTTAGCATATCCAGGAATGCTCTCTCCTTTTTTACCACATAGTGACCTGAACATGCATTTTTTTCAGTTTATATGGGGATAGTTAAAAATCACCCATTACCACTACTCACATTTTTTGTTTTGTATTGGCCTCTCCTAATTTTTTTTTTTTTTCCATCTCAGAATCCTCTTGTGCACTTTGGTCAGGGGATCTATAATATATTCCTAATATTAAAACTGTCCTTCACACCTGGTATTGATATCCACAGTGATTCTGTAGGGGAACCAGCCCTTGCATTGTCTATTTTATGTGTGATACCATGCTCTCTTTGATGTAGCGGGCAACTCCACCCCCCAATGCGCCTCGTCCTATCCTTTTCCTATAGAGCCTGTAGCCTGGTATAACAGCATCCCACTGGTTCTCCCCTCATTCCACCATGCGTCTCTTGTAATGCCTTACTATATCAAAGTCCTCCTTCAAAACTCTGTACTCTAGCTCCCCATTTTAGGGCTCTAATGCTTCTACTATTAGCGTATATAGAGACACCTGTATACCCTGCTCTCTGTCCTTAACACTGAGTTTATGTGTTGCTTTACCCTCAAAGTCTTTTTGTAGACACTTTATCCCTTGTCACATGCACATATGCTAAGTGTTCCTCACTTGTATGTGGTTGATTTAGAAAAACTCCTCCCTCTCTGTCTGCATCCCCATAGATATGCTGTGTATTCGAGACAGCGAGAAGTCACTCCCAGCTCCTGCAATCGGCTCTTTTCCCTCAGTGATCAGTTTAAAAGCTGTTCTGCCACCTTTTTTTTTAATGTTGAGCCAGCAGCCTGGTTTCCTCTTTGGTTAAGATGAAGCCCGGCCCCGCTTGTACAGGCCTCCACTTGTCCCAGTGTAAAGGTTCCCCAGTTCCTGACAAATCTGAAACCTTCTGCCTACACCACCTCTCATCCATGCATTGAGATCTCCTGTATCTCCATCTCCTGCCTAGCTCGCCCTGGCGCTGCGTCAGGAACGGGTAGCATTTCTGAGAATGTGCCACCTTGGAGGTCCTTGACTCCTCAACCTTTTCCTCCTAGCAGCCTAAATTTAGCTTCCAGAACCTCCCCGGGCTACATTTCCCAATGTCGATTGGTGCCAATGTGGGACCACAACTGCTGACCTTACCCCAGCACTGTCTAAAAGCCTATCTAGACGTAAGCGTGACATCCGCAACCTTTCGCACCAGGCAGGCAGAAGTCACCGCGCGGTCATCAATAATGCCTCTCACAAACCCAACTCTCTACATTTCTAATGATCGAATCACTCCACTGCCAAGGGAGCCTTCCCCACCTCCCGAGGGTATCCTCAGTCGCGAGGATAGCTGATCACCTCAGCAAGTTAAGGAAGGGATCCCATCTAAGGGAGCATATTCCCCCACCTCGGAGACTGGCACCCTCCATCCCCAAGGCCAGCTATTCTCCATGACATCTGAAGAGATGTCACCTTAGGGAGTCGGGACCCGCCGTTAGGTCCCTGAGCCTTTAGTTCGTCACCCTCTCTGCCTCTTTTCAGCTTCTCCAGGTCTGCCACCTTGGCTTCAAGAGAACGACACATTCCTTTGAGTGCCAGGGAGCTCATTGCAGCGAGGGCACACCCACGACTTCTGTCCTAGTGGCAGATAGTCATACATGTGAACATCTGGAGAGTTCCTGAACATCTGGAGAGCCGCAGGTTCCCTACCCCTGTTCTAAGAGGACCTGAAGCAACTTTGGTAGGGATAAAAAAGTTCCCCCATGAACTTCTTCACATCTCTAAGTTTCTCCTAAAGCAAAATCAGAAATAATTTGAAAGATTGTCTTTAGGAATTTTGAGAGATGTTCAAGGAGTTGTGAGTAAACTATTCGCCAATCACGTTTTTATCCTGCCCGTCTTTCATTCCTGGAACTCAGGTTGTCATATACAGTTTTGTTCTCCCCCACTTTATCCTCACAACAGCCTTCATGGTAAGCCAGGCTGAGAGGAAGTTCCTGGCCAAGGGCAGCAGGTAAACTTCATGGCCACACACGGCAATCCGAACTCAGATCTCCCGGATTCTAGCCTGAAAATCTTACTACTCTGCTACCTGGGCTCATTTCTTTTAAGAGTTTGTCTGCACATACCTGACTGTTACATGCAGGCAAAGAGGATGTGGAGGTCCAAAGGAGCCCCCCCTCTGGCCCTGGGGGATCCAGTTATTGACAGAAATGGGGGGAGGAGAGCAGAGAATAACTTTGCCCAGGCAATTCGTTGGTTGAGGAGCGCCAAAGTTCCCTCTAGATCCTGAAACATCTTTAGCAATTTGGATGGAGGCCGAAATGTTTTCTAAATGTAGTGGTATAGCTCAGGTAGTTTTTGACAGGAGCTCAGATACAGGTCGATTATACACTGTATTGTCAAAGGCTTTCACGGTCGGAATCATGGAGTGTTGTTGGGTTTCCGGGCTGTATGGCCGTGTTCCAGTAGCATTTCCTCCTGACGTTTTGCCTGCATCTGTGGCTGGCATCTTCAGAGGATCTGATGGCAGTAAAGCAAGTGAAGTATAAATACCTGTGGAACGTCCAGGGTTGGAGAAAGAACCATTTGCAGTGGTTAAAAGTGTAAAGGGTAATTTGCATGTGTTAAGTGGAATCCACCCATTTTAGCATATGTATATAACACTGAAGCTGTATAATCATTGAGTGAGGGCATCTGCATAGCAATTGCCTGGCATTGTAATCCATTTGATTGCTTCCTGCCTGGAGACATCCTGTATCTGGGTGGTGTTCACTAACCATTGTCTTGATACTTGTGTTTTTAAGTACAGGCAGCAAAATTTTGTGCATTTTCATGGTTTCTTCCTTTCTGTTGAAATTGTCCATGTGCTTGTGGATTTCAGTGGCTCCTCTGTGTATTCTGATGTCAGAGTGGTCCAGAACTTCTGTGTTTTCAAATAATATTCTGTGCCCAGCTTGGTTTAGCACGTGTTCTGCTATTGCTGATTTTTCTGGATGAATTAGTCTGCAGTGCCTTTCATGTTCTTTGGTCCGTCTCTGGGACCTGGGTTTTGTGATCCCTGCTCCGCAGCTGCACGGTGCCCGGTAGATTCCTGCAGAAGTTAGAGCAGGGGTCTTCAAACTATGGCCCTCCAGATGTTCATGGACTACAATTCCCATCAGCCCTGCCACCGGGCCATGCTGGCAGGGGCTGATGGGAATTGTAGTCCATGAACATCTGGAGGGCCATAGTTTGAAGACCCCTGAGTTAGAGGATCCCCCTTATCCTTTGCTGAACATAGAATTTGTTGAATTTTCTTGGCGGGTTATACACTGCTGCTCTGCTCTGCAGTGAGGGGAAGTTTATGTCTAAGCAGAGATTTCAGTATTTGCGCGCTGTGTGTTACAGCATCACATAAGAACATAAGAACAAGCCAGTTGGATCAGACCAGAGTCCATCTAGTCCAGCTCTCTGCTACTCGCAGTGGCCCACCAGGTGCCTTTGGGAGCTCACGTGCAGGATGTGAAAGCAATGGCCTTCTGCGGCTGTTGCTCCCGAGCACCTGGACTGTTAAGGCATTTGCAATCTCAGATCAAAGAGGATCAAGATTGGTAGCCATAGATCGACTTCTCCTCCATAAATCTGTCCAAGCCCCTTTTAAAGCTATCCAGGTGAGTGGCCATCACCACCTCCTGTGGCAGCATATCCCAAACACCAATCACACGTTGCGTGAAGAAGTGTTTCCTTTTATTAGTCCTAATTCTTCCCCCCAGCATTTTCAATGGATGCCCCCTGGTTCTAGTATTGTGAGAAAGAGAGAAAAATTTCTCTCTGTCAACACTTTCTACCCCATGCATAATTTTATAGACTTCAATCCTATCCCCCCTCAGACGTCTCCTCTCCAAACTAAAGAGTCCCAAATGCTGCAGCCTCTCCTCATAAGGAAGGTGCTCCAGTCCCTCAATTTTCTCTCGTTTTCGGGATCCTGCTTCTTCTGGTCTTCGCCGTCCCCACTCCTTCCGGGCATTTCTGGGGGATCTACGGTCAGCTTTTGCAAAGAGCACAAAAATATATAACAGAGAGATATTGATGTAGCCCAGAAATATCAATATAAACATTTAAAGGGCTTTAAAAACAAAGCCTGGATTGTGGCGAGGACCAAGAGTGGCTCGGAAATGGAGGCCAACTGTGCAGCAGGCATGTAAACAGAGAAATGTAAGGAGAGCTCGCCGTGACCCCGCTGCAGAGCGAAAAGACCCAAGGAAAACACTCCATCATAATGGCTCTTCGTGAGTCATGAGAGCGGCCTCTTGTCAAAACTAACCTCTCGACAAGCATCCTCAGCCCCGGCGCAGAGGGGCAGAGTGCAGTCCTTGTTCATTTTCTCAAGCGCATGTTGCTCTGGATAAAGGCATGCATCTGCAGCTGAGCGGAAGCGCGCGGGCAACGGATCTCCTGGCTATGGCGCCCCATCCTAGGAGCACATACAGCCCTCGCCAGATCACGACACAGACTTGCTGGGAATGCTGGAAGAGGCCCATTCCCTCCCGGGCACGCGGTTCTCTGTCTCCACGTGGTCTGCTCACCTCTGCCTTCCAATCGCCTAGATCTTTCTGTCACACACGGTGGAGCTCATAAAGGGCTGTTCGCACAAAGCCAGTGAACTGGGGGTCACCCACAACGCTGCAAGCTCCATTTATCATCGAGAAAAGCAGAAAGCGGCGGAGGCAAGCTTTCCTGAGCTGGCAGCCTCACGTTTCCAGGACTAGATTGATGGCTTGATGCTCTTGCTGCAATCGGTATTTTCCAGCCGGCTGCCGAGGTGAACAAGCACCAGTTTCTCTCACACTTCATAACATCCGGACACGAGGGGCAGAACTCAGCGGCTGCACAGACCTGACCCTCACTCAGTCAGGAAAGTTCTGCACGTGGGTTTGAGGCAGTGGTGGGATCCAAACGTTTTAGTGGCAGGATCCCATGGTGGTGGGATTCAAAGCGCCAATGAGGCTGGGCGGGGCATGACGGGGGCGGGGCTGGGCATTCCGGGGGCGGGGCATTAATAATTTCTCTGTTACTGTAAAAAACTCTTACTGTAAAAAAAAGTTCCTAATGTCCAGCTGGTATCTTTCTGTCCATAATTTAAACTCATTCTAGCAAGTCCTATCGTCTACTGCCAACAGAAACAACGACTTCTCCTCTAATTGACTGCCCGTCAAATACTTAATACTTTCAAATACTTAATTTTGTTTCTAGAAATCAAAAGGAGGATACTTTCCTTAAACAAGGAACTTGACCATATTTCTAAAACATGTTTTTAAAACAGCCGAACAGAAAGAATTATCCCGTTTTCTACCTTCTCTAACCAGCCACATAGGAAACAACAGGACTTTATGCTTTTTGGACCTAATGGAATTTCTAATGGAAAAGCAGACCCAATTAGTAACCCCCTCTCGGCACACACAAATAATTAGGAACCCACTCTTGGGAACTGGTGAGAACCTGGTGGATCCCACCTCTGGTATGAGGGTGTTCTCCATGCCTTTATAAGAGCACCAGCTTTGGAAAAGTTGTTCTTCAGTCTCAGATTTAATTTCAGGTCTCATTTTAGAGATTTCCAGCAGGGGTGTTGAATTCACTTGTTGCAAGGGTTGGATATGATATAAATATGACTTGGCCGGACCAGGCTTGTGCGGGGAGGGAGGGAAGGGGGCTGCCTCAGCTGGCTCCAGAATGGCATGGGGTGGTGGTGCCAGGACTGGCGAGCCCATAGCACACAGGTGTCAAACTCGTGTCCTCCAGATGTTATGTACTACAGTTCCCATCACCCCTGCCAGCATGATGGGCACTGTAGTCCATAACATCTGGAGGGCAGTGAGTTTGACACCTATGCCATAGTGGGTGGGGTGACTGCCTTGCAAAGACTTATCAGGCCTGTGAGTAAGGTGAGGCAACCCCCCCCCCCGCCCTCACTTCCTGCTTTCAGTACTGGGATTGCAGTCCCCATCTTTATTCTGTTATGAGTTTTATTGTGTTCTGAACTGACTATTTATCCTTGTAACCTATGTTTTGATATGTTGTTCGCTGCCCTAAGCCAGTGATGGCGAACCTTTTCGAGACCGAGTGCCCAAATTGCAACCCAAAACCCACTTATTTATCGTAAAGTGCCAACACGGCAATTTAGCCTGAATACTGAGGTTTTCGTTTAGAAAAAACAGTTGCCTCTGAGGCATGCATTACTTGGGAGTAAGCTCGATGGTAGTCAGTGGCTTTGCTTTGAAGCAACCGTGCAACTCTTCCAACGGGTGAATCACGACCCTGTGCCTCTCTAGCATTTCTGCTGCCTCGCCCCCCCCCCCCGGAGCAGCCACCCAGAGCACAGGCACTAGGTCTGCCAGCTGAGTCCTCCCTGTTTGCTGCGGTGCGCGCACATCGAGCCCAGTGGCCCAGCTTCCCCGACATGATGAACTATGTGTGTGCGTGCCCACAGAGAGGGCTCTGAGTGCCGCCTCTGGCACCCGTGCCATAGGTTCGCCACCACTGCCCTAAACCCTTCGGAGATAGGGGGGAAGAAATATAAACATGAATACATAAAATAAACACCGATGGCTGGGCTCACCAGGCCAGATCAGGAGTGAGGCGGGACAGATTGGCTCCACTGACTTGCAGGCCTGATCCATCTACTAGGGCACATGTTTGACAACCCTGGTCTAGTTGAAAAAGACCAGGGCACACAGTAGGGCAGGGAACTGTCCCAGTTGGCAGCAGAAGACAGGATTCACAAGAATGGGTTTAAATTATGATTCTTGACCTTATGATTCTTGACAAATGTATTTTTCTTTTATGTACACTGAGAGCATATGCACCGGAGACAAATTCCTTGTGTGTCCAATCACACTTGGCCAATAAAGATTCTATTCTATTCTATTCTATTCTATTCTATTCTATTCTATTCTATTCTATTCTATTATGGGCAGAAAGGATATGAGGAAAAACCTTTGTACATTAAGAGTTGTGCGACAGGAGGACCAGATGCCTAAGGAGGTGATGCACTCCCTCTCTTGTCTGTAAGGTGACCAGATGGTCACCTTTGTAAACCGGGACGGGCGGGTAGGCGGGCGGCCATGCGCGTGCATGCACGCACAGCCGCAGGAGTGCACTGCCTTCTTGGGCGCACTGCCTTCTGGAGCGCCCCAGAAGGCAGTGCTCCTGCGGCCGCATGCACGGGAGACTGCTGCACTGCCTTGTGCCCCAGAAGGCAGTGCGGCAGCCTTCCAAAAATCGGGACACTTGAAAAAACCCATGGGATGCGGGACAAATTGTTTTAAGGCGGGACTGTCCCGCCAAAAGTGGGACGTCTGGTCAGCTTACTTGTCTGGGATGCTCTAGGCTGATCCTGCTTTGAACCAGGGGTGGGACTCTATGGCCCCTTCCCACTCTGTGATTCTACGACACTATGATGTCAGGGCATGCCTTCCTGATTGCTCCCACCACTCGAATAAGCAGCAACAGGAACCCACAGCTCAGGAGCAGGAAACTTGGCCTCGCTACCACTCAACTGGGCCCATGCCAAACCAAGGGATGGGATGTCAATCACCTTCCGCACCCTGCATAATCCTGGCAGCGGCCGTCCTTTTCACTGTGCCAGAGAACCTGACCTGAGTGAGATGAAATTGCTGACATTCCGTCTCCTGGCTCTACTCCCTTCCAAATGCAAAAGAAGCAATTTTGAATAGTCAAACGGTCATTAGGATGGTTGGAACGGAGGGCTGGAAGTGTCATTCCTCTTGAGTTAAACCAACAAGGTCATTCAAGTGACTTTTGCTTTGGGGAGCCTGCTTCCAAGAAATCTATTGGAAGCATCAAAAGGTTGAATGAAATCTGATGACTTTTCCTTCACTAGGAGAGCCAGATGAGGAGTCCAACGGCACATTAAAAATCGTCAAGATTTCCAAGGTTTCAAGAGTTAAAGCTCCCTTTGTTTAGTAGGAGGTTCTATTGCTGATCTAGCAGATAAGCTTCAAGAGGAGATTACAACAGGAGATTGCCGAACTGGAGTTCATTCACAAATTCAAGACCGAGCTGCTCCACAGGGCCGCTGATGGTGCCCCCCCCTTTCTTGGGTCTTTACATCTAGGCCTTTTGTCATCCAATGGGACTCGCCATCCGTCCCTCTTGGGAGAGGATTTTAAAAATGGGGTTGTCGGACGCCACTTGTTATATTTCTTACGTTTATTCCACTTAGTTTTATTGTTCCTACCACTGTTTTAAAGGTTTAGTTATTTTATGATTGTACTGTGATTGTGTGTTGTGCACCGCCCGGAGCCCTTCGGGGATAGGGCAGTATAAAAATCCAAAGAATAAATAAAATAAATAAATAAAACAGTGGTTCGTTCCCAGCTGTGGGGCTGAATAGAGATGCAGGATTTGTATCTCGCTACAAATGCTAATTTTCTGCCTCCCACCATTTCCCCTCGAAACAGGCTAATTTCAATATGCACCGGCCTTCTGCATCTTGAGTTCCTTCTTTGCAACAGGCTTTCCAACATAACCAGACTGGGATAGGAGGTCTCAGAGCTCTCCATTCCCACTTGAAACTGGAGCTTTGAGTCTCAATAGTTTAAAGCCTTGTTGGTTTCTAAGGTGCTACCGGACTCAAATCTTGCTCTTTGGCTGCAGACTGATGCAGCGACCAATCTGAAATGTTGTTTGCTGCAGGGGCATAGCCTTATAAAACAGAGTTTGGGGCTTGGGGGTGGAGCCAACAGTATAAAGCAGTAATGGTGAACTTATGGCACGGGTGCCAGAGGTGGCACTCAGAGCCCTCTCTGTGGGCACGCGCAAGAAGAGTGCCCCCCAACACATCTAGGCTGGCTTGGGCCGCTGGGCTTGATTATTAGCATTAAACCTAAGACCTAGTTTTGGGGAAGCAGTATAGGTAAACCTGTTAAGCGCTGTTAACCCCCACTGATTTTCATGCAAAGAACTAAAGCACAATCCTTTACCTGGGAGTGAGCTCGGTTGCTGGCAATAGGGCTTGCTTCTGAGTAAACCCTCCTAGGGTCGTGATTCACCCATTGGAAGAATTGAACGGTTGCTTCAAAGCAAAGCCACCAACTACCACCAAGCTTTCTCCTGAGTAACGCATGCCTCGGAGCCAACCGTTTTTTCTAAACTAAAACCTCAGTATTCAGGTTAAATTGTCGTGTTGACACTTTGCAATAAATAAGTGAGTTTTGGGTTGCAATTTGGGCACTCGGCCTCAAAAAGGTTCGCCATCACTGGTATAAAGCTAAAGCCAACAGCCCCTGGTGATCAGTCTGATTCTGGCCTCAGTGAGGCTTAGATCGAGCTGCAGACTGCAGGTTGGAAGTCTCACTAAGGCCAGGGTCAGATGGCCCCTTGCTGCTCCCAATCTCCGCATGGAGATTGGGAGTGGGGCGAACTGGCTGGTCCCACTCCCAGGTGCCTCCTGGAGTTCGGGACCAGGGTACAGTAGCAAGGGGAGGCGTGACCCTGCAATGCATTCTGAGGAAGTGGCATCCAGGGCTCCAGCCCCCCCTGTCCTCCAAAAGCTACACCACTGTTTTTGGGGTATTTAGTGCCTTTTCTGTCAAGCAACTGCCTGCTGACTAACATTTAATGAAGGTTGCATGACACTCAGGAATAATATGATTTAGGTCTTTACAGCTTTAGTTGTATTTGTAGTCTTTGAGTAATCTATTCATACTATTTGGAAACTTTCCACCAACAAGAACAACAGTCATGAAATTAAAATCTTCACGGAGAATCCACTTCAGCACACAAAATGGTAGGGGCAGCTGTGAAACTGACAAGAGCTCTGTGCAGCAAGTGGGAAAAAAGATCCATTTTGGCTGGGGCTGTTTGTGTTCTCACACACTGCGGGAACACAAAATGCCAAAACTGATCTTTTTATAATGTCCTAAAGATGTCTCCTCTGTTCGTTCGTTCGTTCGTTCGTTCGTTCGTTCGTTCGTTCGTTCGTTCGTTCGTTCGTTCGTTCGTTCGTTCGTTCGTTCGTTCGTTCGTTCGTTCGTTCGTTCGGTCGGTCGGTCGGTCGGTCGGTCGGTCGGTCGGTCGGTCGGTCGGTCGTTCATTCATTGGTCTTATAGACTGCCCTCCCCGGAGGACTCAGGGTGGTGAACAACCATAAAATAAACCAACATCCAAAAACCAACAACCAACAGATAAAAAACAGCATAAAATAAAACAGGAACCATATAAAAGCAGATGGCACCATCCCACCCCCTACCCACTCTTGCGCCCACAGGAGGCCAGATGTAACAACAGCAATGATCCTAACCACGCTGGCCAAATGCCTGGTGGAACAGCTCCATCTTACCGGCCCTGCGGAAACTATACAAGTCCCACAGGGCCCTGATCTCCCTCTGCAGCATGTTCCACCAGCCTGATTGCTTTAGGGCCAGGGATCACCAACAGGTCCTCCTCCGAAGAATGGAGGGGCTTGATGGGGCGATATGGGGAGAGGCAGGTATGCAGGTCCAAAGCCGTGGATGGCAGAATCCAGCATAGACAAACCGCTCCTGTTAATCTCTTGCCTTTGAAAACCCTGCAGAACTACCATCAGTTAAGAGTGACTTCACACACACAACTACTTAGAGACCAACTAGTTTTTAGGGATACAAACTTTTGAGTGTCAAAGTTCCTTTCAACAGCCATGAGAGGCTTCTGTGTTAGCAGACTCTGGGCCCATAACCTATGCTAGCAGATCACTGCACACAGAAGCATCAACTGATTAGAAGGACTAAAGGTAAATGTTGATTAAGAAACTACATTTCAGAGAGGAAAGAGAAAGGCCTGAGATAGCCCACCGCCAACTCGCTAGCAAGGGATGAGAAAATATGCACTTAACTTCTGAGAAGAAGCAGGACCTGAGAGTATCAGTTTAAGGACAGACAAGAGGTGGCACAGAAGGACAGAGAGGTCACTAACTTTACAGCCCCATCTAGCTGACTGCTTGCCCTTCACCTGCTGGATCTTCTTCTCAGTTCCTTTGTACACTAGACTTTGCTTCTTCCAACATGTAGGTGAACTCTAAAGCAAGCTGGAGTCTAGGACTGCCAGCTTTGGGTTTGGAAATCCTGTGTATTTGGGTGAGCAGAGTGTGTATTTGTGTGTGGATCCTGGGGAGCTCAAGGGTTGGGGCTGGAAGGAATCTCAGCAGGATAGAATGCCATACACTCGGATAGGTGTCAAACTCGCGGCCCTCCAGATGTTATGGACTACAGTTCCCATCATCCCCCCTGCCAGCATCATGCTGTAGTCCATAACATCTGGAGTGTGACACCTGTGCTATAGAGGAATTTTTTCTAGGGGATCTGATCACTGTCAGCAGTGGCGTAGGTGGTTAAGAGCTTCTGTATCTAATCTGGAGGAACCGGGTTTGATTCCCCGCTCTGCCGCCTGAGCTGTGGAGGCTTATCTGGGGAATTCAGATTAGCCTGGGCACTCCCACACATGCCAGCTGGGTGACCTTGGGCTAGTCACAGCTTCTCAGAGCTCTCTCAGCCCCATCCACCTCACAGGGTGTTTGTTGTGAGGGGGGAAGGGCAAGGAGATTGTAAGCCCCTTTGAGTCTCCTGCAGGAGAGAAAGGGGGATATAAATCCAACCTCCTCCTCCTCCTCCTCCTCCTCCTCCTCCTCCTCCTCCTCCTCCTCCTCTGGAGATCAGTTGTGATTCTGGGAGACTTCCTTCCCCCATCTGATACTATCAACACTACTAGATCCCCATCATCTCCCTTTGCAGAAAACAAATAATTATCTGAGAAGTTTCTTTCCTTTAGGATGACCTTGATGTGGAAGGAGTTTCACCCTCGTGCCTCTCTGGTTTCTTGGCCTGGCTGCCCCCTGTTTCCAGGCACAGGAGGAAATCTTAAATTGGTTTCAGACCTGGATTGGCCTTTGCCGCTGGCGGAGTAAAATTTCAGAAGCAAGCTGTTGGGTCTGTCCCGAAGGGAACGGGCCTGGCCTGGAACAGAAGAAATGCTTTGCCGGCTTGTGTTACAGCTGGGGAGGGCAGTTCTGATGAGGGTGTTTATATTAATAACACATTTCTCTCCTCGGATTATGGGGGTCATCTGCTCTGGGACCAAAGTGGCCAGAGGGCAGGTGGCAGGTGGCAGAAAACTGGCAGCCAAGACCCATGAAGTCATTGCAAGATGGGAGAGGGGGGAAGGAGGCACAGCTGGCCAGAGGTGCCATCAATGGTCTGAATGCCAATGGGACAGGGCAACAGAAAGGCTAAACCATAGGTGTTAAACTCGTGGCCCTCCAGATGTTATGGACTACAGTTCCCATCATCCTCTTCCTCTTCTTCCTCTTCCTCTTCCTCCTCCTCCTTCTCCTCCTCCTCCTCCTCCGTCTTCTTGTTCTTCTTCTTGTTCTTCTTCTTGTTCTTCTTCTTGTTCTTCTTCTTCTTGTTCTTCTTCTTCTTGTTCTTCTTCTTGTTCTTGTTCTTCTTGTTCTTCTTCTTCTTGTTCTTCTTCTTCTCATGATCTAAAAAACCGTGGCACTGAGAATCTTTCCGCTTGCTAGTGTTTACATCTTGATTGCAGATTGCCGGGAGAAACTGACAAAGGCCGGGCGCTCAGCAACAATCTACGGTTTTCTTTTGAGTGCAGAGAACAGACTAGGGGAAGAGCAGAGACCTTTGCTGAGTTTGGCATAATTATCACATCAAGAGCTGTAACCTGGAAGGAAAAATAACACCTGCACGTCACCTCTCAGAAGGGCCTTTCTCTCAAAGTGCGAGGATTGCCGGGTGAGTGGAAATGAGAGACGGCGGCAGAGGAGTCGTCAAATCATCATCCTCTTCGCCGCTGTGCGAAACTGAGACTCGCAATTTAAATAACACCGGGTTCGACAGCGCCAGGTCTGCTTCCCGCCCGTCTGAGTGCTTCTGTCCCTCGTCTGTCCTGTGAGTTGACAAGGTCTTGCAAAGGTCTTACGAGGCATGGCAAAAGTAATTTTTTTCACAGGGGTGGGCAGAACCTGCCAATTCGAACCTGTAATGAAAGGATTCCAATCTGTGGTTATTCAGAAAGGGGCATTCATTGTGAAGAGGCCCCGGCACACGTGGGCGGCCTCATTGCCACGTGCCATGTGGCTCAGGCTGCGAGGGAGGGGGACACATACTCCTTGCATTTCTGGCCACATTTGCCAGCGGATGTAGAGCTGGCTATCCCAAGTTGAGAAATTGCTAGACATCTGGGGGTAATCCCTGAGGAGGTTGAGGTTTGGGGACCTTATTGGGGTACCGTGCCATATAGCTCACGCTCCAGACCAACCTCTGGGGATACCAGCCACAGATGCAGGTGAAACGTTAGGAACGTAAGATCCACCAGACCACAGCCACACAGCCTGGAAAACCCACCGCAACCAGTTGAATCCGGCCGTGAAAGCCTTCGACAACACGAAGAAAAAGGAGTTTGTAAGCTGCTTGGAGACTTGGGTGCTGTGTGGTTTCCGGGCTGTCTGGCCGTGTTCTAGCAGCATTCTCTCCTGACGTTTCGCCTGCATCTGTGGCTGGCATCTTCAGAGGATCTGATGTTGGGAAAGCAAGTGCAGTATATTTACCTGTTGGAGTGTCCAGGGTGGGTGAAGAAACATTTTCTGTGAGTAACAAAGAAGACAGCCAGGTCAATAGGTGAGGGCATCTAAATAGAACAGGGGTCTGCAACCTGTGGCTCTCCAGATGTTCATGGACTACAATTCCCATCAGCCCCTGTCGGTGGGGGGGGGGGGGGGTGGGGGGGGGGGGGGGTGGGGGGGGGGGGGGGTGGGGGGGGGGGGGGGTGGGGGGGGGGGGGGGTGGGGGGGGGGGGGGGTGGGGGGGGGGGGGGGTGGGGGGGGGGGGGGGTGGGGGGGGGGGGGGGTGGGGGGGGGGGGGGGTGGGGGGGGGGGGGGGTGGGGGGGGGGGGGGGTGGGGGGGGGGGGGGGTGGGGGGGGGGGGGGGTGGGGGGGGGGGGGGGTGGGGGGGGGGGGGGGTGGGGGGGGGGGGGGGTGGGGGGGGGGGGGGGTGGGGGGGGGGGGGGGTGGGGGGGGGGGGGGGTGGGGGGGGGGGGGGGTGGGGGGGGGGGGGGGTGGGGGGGGGGGGGGGTGGGGGGGGGGGGGGGTGGGGGGGGGGGGGGGTGGGGGGGGGGGGGGGTGGGGGGGGGGGGGGGTGGGGGGGGGGGGGGGTGGGGGGGGGGGGGGGTGGGGGGGGGGGGGGGTGGGGGGGGGGGGGGGTGGGGGGGGGGGGGGGTGGGGGGGGGGGGGGGTGGGGGGGGGGGGGGGTGGGGGGGGGGGGGGGTGGGGGGGGGGGGGGGTGGGGGGGGGGGGGGGTGGGGGGGGGGGGGGGTGGGGGGGGGGGGGGGTGGGGGGGGGGGGGGGTGGGGGGGGGGGGGGGTGGGGGGGGGGGGGGGTGGGGGGGGGGGGGGGTGGGGGGGGGGGGGGGTGGGGGGGGGGGGGGGTGGGGGGGGGGGGGGGTGGGGGGGGGGGGGGGTGGGGGGGGGGGGGGGTGGGGGGGGGGGGGGGTGGGGGGGGGGGGGGGTGGGGGGGGGGGGGGGTGGGGGGGGGGGGGGGTGGGGGGGGGGGGGGGTGGGGGGGGGGGGGGGTGGGGGGGGGGGGGGGTGGGGGGGGGGGGGGGTGGGGGGGGGGGGGGGTGGGGGGGGGGGGGGGTGGGGGGGGGGGGGGGTGGGGGGGGGGGGGGGTGGGGGGGGGGGGGGGTGGGGGGGGGGGGGGGTGGGGGGGGGGGGGGGTGGGGGGGGGGGGGGGTGGGGGGGGGGGGGGGTGGGGGGGGGGGGGGGTGGGGGGGGGGGGGGGTGGGGGGGGGGGGGGGTGGGGGGGGGGGGGGGTGGGGGGGGGGGGGGGTGGGGGGGGGGGGGGGTGGGGGGGGGGGGGGGTGGGGGGGGGGGGGGGTGGGGGGGGGGGGGGGTGGGGGGGGGGGGGGGTGGGGGGGGGGGGGGGTGGGGGGGGGGGGGGGTGGGGGGGGGGGGGGGTGGGGGGGGGGGGGGGTGGGGGGGGGGGGGGGTGGGGGGGGGGGGGGGTGGGGGGGGGGGGGGGTGGGGGGGGGGGGGGGTGGGGGGGGGGGGGGGTGGGGGGGGGGGGGGGTGGGGGGGGGGGGGGGTGGGGGGGGGGGGGGGTGGGGGGGGGGGGGGGTGGGGGGGGGGGGGGGTGGGGGGGGGGGGGGGTGGGGGGGGGGGGGGGTGGGGGGGGGGGGGGGTGGGGGGGGGGGGGGGTGGGGGGGGGGGGGGGTGGGGGGGGGGGGGGGTGGGGGGGGGGGGGGGTGGGGGGGGGGGGGGGTGGGGGGGGGGGGGGGTGGGGGGGGGGGGGGGTGGGGGGGGGGGGGGGTGGGGGGGGGGGGGGGTGGGGGGGGGGGGGGGTGGGGGGGGGGGGGGGTGGGGGGGGGGGGGGGTGGGGGGGGGGGGGGGTGGGGGGGGGGGGGGGTGGGGGGGGGGGGGGGTGGGGGGGGGGGGGGGTGGGGGGGGGGGGGGGTGGGGGGGGGGGGGGGTGGGGGGGGGGGGGGGTGGGGGGGGGGGGGGGTGGGGGGGGGGGGGGGTGGGGGGGGGGGGGGGTGGGGGGGGGGGGGGGTGGGGGGGGGGGGGGGTGGGGGGGGGGGGGGGTGGGGGGGGGGGGGGGTGGGGGGGGGGGGGGGTGGGGGGGGGGGGGGGTGGGGGGGGGGGGGGGTGGGGGGGGGGGGGGGTGGGGGGGGGGGGGGGTGGGGGGGGGGGGGGGTGGGGGGGGGGGGGGGTGGGGGGGGGGGGGGGTGGGGGGGGGGGGGGGTGGGGGGGGGGGGGGGTGGGGGGGGGGGGGGGTGGGGGGGGGGGGGGGTGGGGGGGGGGGGGGGTGGGGGGGGGGGGGGGTGGGGGGGGGGGGGGGTGGGGGGGGGGGGGGGTGGGGGGGGGGGGGGGTGGGGGGGGGGGGGGGTGGGGGGGGGGGGGGGTGGGGGGGGGGGGGGGTGGGGGGGGGGGGGGGTGGGGGGGGGGGGGGGTGGGGGGGGGGGGGGGTGGGGGGGGGGGGGGGTGGGGGGGGGGGGGGGTGGGGGGGGGGGGGGGTGGGGGGGGGGGGGGGTGGGGGGGGGGGGGGGTGGGGGGGGGGGGGGGTGGGGGGGGGGGGGGGTGGGGGGGGGGGGGGGTGGGGGGGGGGGGGGGTGGGGGGGGGGGGGGGTGGGGGGGGGGGGGGGTGGGGGGGGGGGGGGGTGGGGGGGGGGGGGGGTGGGGGGGGGGGGGGGTGGGGGGGGGGGGGGGTGGGGGGGGGGGGGGGTGGGGGGGGGGGGGGGTGGGGGGGGGGGGGGGTGGGGGGGGGGGGGGGTGGGGGGGGGGGGGGGTGGGGGGGGGGGGGGGTGGGGGGGGGGGGGGGTGGGGGGGGGGGGGGGTGGGGGGGGGGGGGGGTGGGGGGGGGGGGGGGTGGGGGGGGGGGGGGGTGGGGGGGGGGGGGGGTGGGGGGGGGGGGGGGTGGGGGGGGGGGGGGGTGGGGGGGGGGGGGGGTGGGGGGGGGGGGGGGTGGGGGGGGGGGGGGGTGGGGGGGGGGGGGGGTGGGGGGGGGGGGGGGTGGGGGGGGGGGGGGGTGGGGGGGGGGGGGGGTGGGGGGGGGGGGGGGTGGGGGGGGGGGGGGGTGGGGGGGGGGGGGGGTGGGGGGGGGGGGGGGTGGGGGGGGGGGGGGGTGGGGGGGGGGGGGGGTGGGGGGGGGGGGGGGTGGGGGGGGGGGGGGGTGGGGGGGGGGGGGGGTGGGGGGGGGGGGGGGTGGGGGGGCTGACAATCTCCTTGCCCTTCCCCCCTCACAACAAACACCCTGTGAGGTGGGTGGGGCTGAGAGAGCTCTGAGAAGCTGTGACTAGCCCAAGGTCACCCAGCTGGCATGTGTGGGAGTGTACAGGCTAGTCTGAATTCCCCAGATAAGCCTCCACAGCTCAGGCAGCAGAGCTGGGAATCAAACCCGATTAGATACACGAGCTCTTAACCTCCCACGCCACTGCTGCTCCTTGACCTGCAAGGCTGTGGTGGGGGGGGGGGTTTCCTAATTGGCCCCTTAAAACCCTACAGAAGATTTGTGTCTCCGTTTGGCCCTTAGCTTCACCCCAGGGAGGTAGCAGCCCTTTGCTTATGCCCAGAGGCATTGCCCTCAGCACGCTTCTCGCGGAGATAAGTCAAATCCAATTCTCAGCCTGTCTGTGAGAAATGAGAGAGTGAAAATGAACACAGACCATTCTTAATGGAGGCCATTAAGTGGGACATTAAGATTCAGGAGTCTCTGTCTGAAGCAGACACTTTTCATTTGCTTTCGGCCTATTCTTAGAGGCGTTTGAATAATGCTCTGTTTCGGTGAATCTCGCGTCCCCTTGACAAATAGAGCCGGGTGCTGAAGGATTCTCTTTCTCCTGAGTAGCCGAACATCCCTATCTTGCCACAAAGCTGTTAGGCAGCAGTGCTTGCAGGCGGATGGCGATGCTCGGCCCCCTCCTCTCTGGCAGGCCCCTGCGGCTTCATGGGTGGGGGCCATTTTCCAACCCAGGTCCTTTGGTGGAGAACTCTTCACTAGTTGAACTTCTGCCTGTCGACCAACTGTCCTGTGGCAGGCAGGGTTGGGAAGGGAGGGAGTTCCTCCTCACCTGCCTCAGAGCCAACATAAGGAGGCTGACTCAGACCTTTCATGCACTGGCGGTCTGCCTCACATTAAGCACACATTCTCTTTGGATTCTTGATTGTGAACTAATTTCCCCCTCTTTGGAAGTCACCACGCTCTCAGATCAGAGAAGCTCCGCAGTTTCCAAAACTGGGCAAAGTGTGACTTTTCCTTCCCTTCGCAGGGACGGCGAAGGGAATTTGGCTGCGTTAAGCTTCCTTTGAATGTTCCAGCTCATCTTGCCTCCCCCTGCCCACGCAAAGCCCTTCCAACCAGGGTTAAACGGGCTGTGTTTTAAAATGTTCATGCTGCAGGGCTACACACAGTGCAATAGATCCATGAAATTGATGTGATCTATTGCGCGCAATCACGACTGGAGCAAAGGCCTTATCATATGGTCTGAAACAAAGCGAAAAGGCGAGAGAAGCGAAACGCTTATCCAAAGGCAGGCCGCAAAGACACGACAAGGTAGCAGCGGTCGGGCAATATGGGGGATTGGACTGGTGCGGTTGAGGATGCTTCACAGCAAGAGACTTCCCCTGCTAACAGAAAACCACGGGAAAAACCACACTGCAAAGCCAACAGCCACGCCACAAGCAGCCACTGCACAAAAACCCCCAGAATCAGAGGTGGGATCCAACCAGTTCTCACCCCTTCTCTAGAAGTGGTTACTAATTTTTTCTGAGTGCCGAGAAGGGGTTACTAAAGCAACCTCCCTGCCCAATGGGGACTGGAGGGGCGCGTGTGCGGCGGCACCACTGTTTGAATCCCCCCACCGTCGGAACCTGTTATTAAAAATTTTGGATCCCACCACTGCCCAGAATCCTACTCTGGTCTATTCAGTGTGCCTTACTCCCAGGAAAGCATTCATTCTTAGGAGTGCACTGACTGTAAATTAACCAAGAAAGAAAAGAAAAGAAAAGAAAAGACATACCTGTCCACCCCCTTGGTTCCATAAAGGCTGAATATATTCCAGGCAGCAGAGAAAGAAACAATGGTGGGGAAAGAAATTGGTCTCTCTCTCTCTCTCTCTCTCTCTCTCTCTCTCTCTCACACACACACACACACACACACACACACACACACACACACTCTTTATATAATCCTGGAGGAGAGAGAGTAGGGAAGATCAGTCCATTCCTGTAATACTTCCCATGGGCTCTCAGGCCCCTTCCGCACACGCAAAATAATGCGTTTTCAAACCACTTTCACATTTGTTTGCAAGTGGATTTTGCCATTCCGCACAGCTTCAAAGAGCACTGAAAGCAGTTTGAAAGTGCATTATTCTGCATGTGCGGAATGAGCCTCAGTTTGATTTTCTGATGATACTGAATAATGGAAAGATCTGACTGTTGTGGGTTTTCCAAGCTGTGTGGCCGTGGGCTCGTAGTTTTTGCTCCTAACGTTTCACCCGGATCCACGGCTGCCTTCTTCAGAGGCGTGTCATGGTAAGATGTGTTTTTCCTCTTACTGTGCTACACAGAGAAACACATTTTAACAGGACATGCCTCTGAAGACGCAAGCCAGAGATGCAAGCGAAACGTTAGAAGCAAAAACTACCGCACCACAACCCAGAGAACCTACAAGTGTGCAATAAGCCAGCAATTTTGGAATAGCATATATTTTTTAAAAATTTAATAGAGAATTATCATTCAAACCAGAAAGTTTTTCTTTTAAATATAATGGAATCAAAAATGGAAAGGAAAGTTTTGTACATGATAACAGTGACAAGAATATAATTTGCAAAGAAATGGGAGACGACATCATTTCCATCTGTGGAAGACTGGTTGACCCAACTGATAGAATACGCATCGTACGACGAACTATCAAACTTATTAAAAACTAAATCGCTTTAAGAATTTCTTGGATGTATGGCAACCACTTGTAAACTTTTTACAACCAGAATAAGAATGTAAAAAGTTGATTATATACCTGCAATGCTGATTGATTAGAAAATAGCGAACTGAACGTGAACATAGAAAGAATTTTGTAAATAGTAGAGGAGCTAAGAGGAAATCTTCTATGTATTGTCTTGTTTTTGATTTGTTTTTCTTTCCATTTCTTTTTGTCTCTTCCTTATTCTTTCAGCACCCTAATAACTCTCTTTTTCTAACGTTCTGCATTTCTTTATTTTTTTGTACTAATTTCCTAAATGTAAATTATGCACATTTTGCTTTATTCTTTTTATATGATAGAAGAATAATTGTAAATACGATCTGATTGTAACTTTAGTTCTATTCAATACAATAAAAAAAAGAGAACCTACAACAGCCGGTTGATTCTGGTTGTGAATGCAATGAAAAAGATTTGTTTTTGTTTTGAAAATGAGGCCAATAGTATAGATTTGCTCATAGCTGATCACTGCTCTCTTTGTGCAGGGCTGTGGCTGAAATATGAAGCTGTGTAGAATGTTATTAGCAATATACCTGTGGTAAGCCTTTATCTTTTAACTGGGATGGTGGCATGCTATTGCGGGGTGGGGGGGGATTAGCTATTATCTTCTGCAGTTTCTTGATTGGCAGAGGAAGTCTGTGGAGAAAGTTGGGTTTACCAGCAGCCGGATCCACGCTGTGAAATACTGAAGATTTTGAGGACATTTAATAATTATTTAACACATTGAAAATGCTGGGGGGGGGGGGGGGAGAATTAGGACTAATAAAAGGAAACACTTCTTCAGGCAACGTGTGATTGGTGTTTGGAATATGCTGCCACAGGAGGTGGTGATGGCCACTCACCTGGATAGCTTTAAAAAGGGCTTGGACAGATTTATGGAGGAGAAGTCGATCTACGGCTATCAATCTTGATCCTCCTTGATCTCAGATTGCAAGTGCCTTAGCAGACCAGGTGCTCAGGAGCAGCAGCAGCCACAGAAGGCCATTGCTTTCACACCCTGCATGTGAGCTCCCAAAGGCACCTGGTGGGCCACGGCGAGTAGCAAAGAGCTGGACTAGATGGACTCTGGCCTGATCCAGCTGGCTAGTTCTTATGTTCTTATGTTTTTATGAGTGCGGAGCTTGGTGAGGTTGGGCCTTGGAAAGGGGAAGGACTTTAATGTGGCATAATGTTATAGAGGCCACCTTCCACACCAACCATTTCCTCCGGGTGACCTAATCTCTGTTGCTTGGAGATCCGTTGTAGTAGTGGGCAGTCTGGATACACGTCGTCACGTTGTAAATGTGAGGATAAGATTGCTTAAACCCTGTCTAGAAGAATTCTTCCTTCCTTGCAAAACTCGGCAGAGGTTGGGATGTTTATTTCATAGCCACCCAAGAGGGAATGAAGGAGATTCTGGAATATTTTGCTTTTCCATATCCTCCATTTTTTCACAAACAAAAATTAGAGTTATGTGTCAACAACACAACAACAAACAAAGAACCTTTATTGGCATAACAACATTATATACACAGATCCACTTAACCAAGTAGAGGGAAACTAAAATAAATGTACAGGTAGAGAAGGCTGATGTTCAGGATTTGCTCCTAAAGTGCTGTTTTATGTACAAATCCAAAAATTTGGTGACTGCATCGTTTGCATCACTACTGGGGCTGTCCAACAGAAAGGGAATCTTTTGCAAGTCAGATGCATACTCTTTTTTGAGTAGCAGGGGTGACAAGTATTTGACTCTGGGTACTGTGTAAAGTGGACAATAAAGTAAAATATGGTCTTTAGAGTCAACACAATTCCCATTGCATATGCATAGCCTTTGGCGGTAAGGGGTTTTAGTGAATCTCCCTGTTGATACGGCTGATGGAAGGGCATTGCAACGGGCCAAGAGGTATGTGTCAATGCAGGCTGAATAAGAACATAAGAACATAAGAACAATGTATTGATCTTAACCAGTTTGCAAGGTCTGGTCCCATCTTGTCAGATCTCAGAAGCTAACCAGGGTTAACCAAGGACATTCAGAGTTGCTACACAAGAGGTAAGCCATTCTGACCAATTTTTGCCTTGACTCGGGGTTGCCACAAGTCTAATGGAACTTCATGCCAGTTTTCACCCGAATTTGCAAGAATGTTTCCCAGAACTGGCCCAGTGAAGGGGCTGCATCTTGCAAAGCATCTTGTTTGGATCCAGCAGTTCTGGAAAACCTCACTAATTTCCAACAGAATTATTTAGGAGGTTTGGAGTCCCTCTGGCCATACCAACAGAAAGGCTGATTTTAGAGGAGGGAGCAGCGAAAACAACTTTTTTGACAAGGGAGGTCTGAGAACGTATTATTTTTGAAAGACCACCTATCTGGAGATCTTTAAACTTTGCGAAACTCAAAGCGGAGAGATTCCGTAGAGGTCGCTGCTGCTTTCTGGCTCCCGTTTATGGGAGCAGACTCCAGGAAGAAAAGGAGAGATAAATTATGTTGAGATGGAACAATTGCTGATTATTGGTGACACGAGCAGGGGGCGGCTCTCCACAGCCCCGAGGGCCCTCCAGCCTCCTTCCTTATTAATCAGAGATAAGTCCAAATTATCGGGCTTTTCAGTGAGGGTGTCACAATCGATTCTTAATTGTTCCATTTGAAGATTATTTATCTCTCTCCCTCCAGATCATTCTGCTCCCCACCAATCCCCTTTCAGCAGTCATCCATAAAATTGGAAATAAGCCTCATTTATCTCGAAAAGGGTAGTGTGCCTTGGAGGAGACGCCATCACTCAGGGTTATGAGCTGCCTGGAAGACGGGCGGGGTGGGGGCTCCTGACGTCAAGGTCTTTGACCCTTTTCATTTCATCGGGATGCATTAAAGGGAGATTTAGGAGTTGAGATAAGCAGCGTTGCCTATTTCCAGCAGTGGCACAGGAGGTTAAGAGCTCGTGTATCTAATCTGGAAGAACCGGGTTTGATTCCCAGCTCTGCCGCCTGAGCTGTGGAGGCTTATCTGGGGAATTCAGATTAGCCTGGGCACCCCCACACACGCCAGCTGGGTGACCTTGGGCTAGTCACAGCTTCTCGGAGCTCTCTCAGCCCCACCCACCTCACAGGGTGTTTGTTGTGAGGGGGGAAGGGCAAGGAGATTGTCAGCCCCTTTGAGTCTCCTGCAGGAGAGAAAAGGGGGATATAAATCCAAACTCCTCCTCCTCCTCCTCCTCCTCCTCCTCCTCCTCCTCTTCTTCTTCTTCTTCTTCTTCTTCTTCTTCTTCTTCTTCTTCTTCTTCTTCTTCTTCTTCTTCTTCTGAGGTTGTGGCATGGGCCTCAATTTTTGGCTTGTTCTGGTAGCTAGCCATTATCAATAAGTGTTGCAGGCAGACCCTGTTCCTTCCCTGAGTCTTCTGACTTACGAAGAGGATTCCAGCAGTCCCAGTCAATCTCCCACCATGCAGAAATGGGGAGAACCTCACTGCTTCTGAGTGAATCCAAAACCCAGAGAGGAGATTATCCTCATTTTTTCCCTTTCCCCAGCTCCTTTGCTGAGTCAGATCTTGCATTGTTTTTGTTGTGGTGTTGAACAGCTATCTATGCCTGAGCCACCCCCACCCCCCAGATGTCCTTTGAAAAAAAAATGCAATTCTAAGCCAAATTACACCTTTCTAAGCCCATTGATTTCAGTGGACTCAGACAGGTGCAACTCTGTTTAGAAGTGCACTGTAAGTTCTGAGGTGGTGAGATGACATTCTAGAGCAGGGGTCTGCAACCTGCGGCTCTCCAGATGTTCATGGACTACAATTCCCATCAGCCCAATTGGCCATGGTGGCAGGGGCTGATGAGAATTGTAGTCCATGAACATCTGGAGAGCCGCTGGTTGCAGACCCCTGTTCTAGAGTAACTAAGGTACAAAGGGATGTTTAGGGAAGGATTTGAAAATACGTTGGCCAGCTTTATAATGCCTGTGGGTCAGTCTGTGATTCTGCCTCATTTTTAATATTGTGTGTGATTATTTTAATAAGTTGCAGATGGGGAAAAGCAGATGAGGGCTACCAGATGACTCCCTATATGGAAACAGCTAAGGATTCTGGGAGACCCCGATTCAAACTCCCATTTTTTTTTACTCATGGAGCTTGAGCCCATCACCAATTTTTCAGCCTTACCCACTTTGCAGGTTGATGTGGGAGGACGGAGAATGATGGGTTCTAAGCTGCTTTTGAAGGAGGGTTCACGATGTTCTAAGTAGCTTTGAGTTCCAACCGGGGATGAAAAGCAGGATGGAAACAAATAAATAAATGCAAATGCTTGCAAAACAAAAAGCAGAATGGAAAACAAATAAATAAAATGTGCAAATGCTTACAAAAATTCAGTGCATTTTATCTCTGGAATACCAGTAGCAGGAGTAGAACAGCTCTCAGCAAGGAGTGGGGGGGGGGCGGGGGCTGTTGCTCTCATTTCTTGCTTGTAGACTTCTTGTGTTAATTTACAGGCTCCTGGTAAAAAATAAGATGCTACCTGGACTCTTCCTCTGATCATGCAATAAGTTCTTCCTTGTCATCTTAGTCTTTATGGCTGCTCCTAGTCACCTTGGTGATTTCCCATCTGTGATGAGTACCTCCTAAGGACCCATTAGCCGTAAGGTGGTGGGCAATCCAATCCAATCCAATAAGCCTTTATTGGCATATACACAATAGTTCCAGTTAAAATATAGTTCCAGTTAAAATATAGTTCCAGTTAAAAAACACAGTTCCAGTTAAAAAGTGAATAGTAAAAAACTTCGCTTTTGTCATACATTCAGTTTACAAACTTCTGACAAAAAGTTTGCCACTATAAGGCAACAATGAAAATCCTGACAATTTAAAAGCGTAACTACTTTATCTGATTCAGTATCAATCATAGGGTCTATAGCTTGGGATAGCAGGCTGGATCGGAGTTCTTGGTATAATTCGCAGTTCAGGAGAATGTGTGGAGGAATCCATTGTCCATGCTAGCAGGTACAACTGCAGAGCTTGGCAAATAAATCTTGTTCACCAACAAATATGTCAATTCCTTTCACGCAGGGATACCCAGCCTATTATATTACAGCACTCACAAATCCCATACGCAGGAGAGCCTATATGCTGGCTAGATTTAACATCATGCCATCTCCGCTACATAGAGGAAGACTTAAAGGTCTTCCAAGCTAAGTGCTCCATCCCCGGATGAGATGGTTTTAAAATTTGATGACATCACCAAAAAAATTAAGGATTTAATCCAACAGTCCCAACGCAAGAATGTATCCTGCTCCACAAATCTCCAATGCGAGGTTGGAATTCTGCTCTAGGAGTATGGCCATAAAACACTCACTGCGGGAAATTTACAAAAACTATAAGCCAAAATGGATAGCCTTGCCCACATCTTTCTACTTTTTTTTTACTGCTAAAAAACGCAATTAGCATTGCAACTACGGACTAATCAACAAGAGGCAATTGATCGTTGCTGGAATTCCTTGATTCAATCAGTACAGGTCTTCCAAGTTTATAAGGAGGGTGGGCAAGAGCCACCATGTGGGGATGTGAAATTAGGCAAACCCCAGATGAAGGTTAGGCTCAACCTTCGAAGTCTGCTTCAAAGTGACTATATCTATGGCTACTGAAAGAGGCAGATCTGGATCAATGCAGTGAAGAGGCAGTGTGGTGTAGTGGTTAGAGGAAAGACTAGATCTGACAATCGGTGACTTTAATAATTTGAGATATCTAATAGGCTTATGTTTTTTTAATTCTCTGCAGGGGGAGCCCGGTATTGGAGGCTTCAAAGGTGAACAGGGCCCCAAAGGTGAACCCGTAAGTATCTAACCATGTGACTTTCTAGAAAGTAGTCTAGCATTCAAGTAGGTGGCCTTTTGCCCCTCTGTTCAAATTTTCAGGCTTCTACAGCCCTTTCAATTCACTGACCCTAGCACTGAAAGACACACTTATGCATGATATTGGTGTCCCATAAACAGAATTCCCATTGTTTAATTTCTAAGTGTAATTTTCATCGTACAGACCTACCCTAGTTTGACTAGACCACATTGTGAGGGGGGAAGAAGTTTCAACCTTCCCCTGCTTTTAGGAGCCTTTCCTATCAAATGGTAGTGTGAACACTGCAAAAGGACAATGTGAACTGCCATTTGCAAAGCTCCCCAGGTTCATGATTGTCAGTCTCCTGATGTACTGTAAACACAAGCATCAAGATCACTGGGCTTTTCCCAGTGTGGTCTGAATTCACTGATTAAGCAGAGTAAAACCAATGTAGGCTGAGATATCCTAGTTTGTTGATCACATGTAGGCAACTGTTATTTGGACTGATCGACCGGCCTTGTTATTTTTACCTTTTTTTAGTATTAGTATAGATTTATCAATCTATTGATATGGTTATTTAAGATTTTTTAAAATTTAAAGATCTAAAGATATGCAGGAGTGAGGAGGCCACGAGTGATAGAAGTGATACTGCAGGACAAGAAGTGGGAAGTAGTTGGCAACAAAGAGGAGGGCAAGGGGGAAGTATGCAAACAATGCGGGGGGAGGGGGTAAGACTAGGTAGGCTGGCTGCGGGTGGAGGGAAGAAGACTGGGACAAAGCTGTGCCCATTGTCAAATCTGTCCTGCTTATTAAAATCATGCTATAAGTGGATTTGCTTGCTGCGGAGAGAGTGGAAAGTGAAAGCAGGGCTAGAGGAAATATGTCCGTACAAGAAATCTTGCCGCAGTGGACATTCACCTCCACAGCGCAGCCAACAGCTTGGGCATAATTGACCTATGTGATTCTTTTTTTTTCCAGGGTCCTTGCAGGGTCTAACAAGCATGTCCCGACCAGCTGGTGAAGAAGGGAGAGAGGAACTCTGCAGGAGCTAGGAGCAGCAGGACCACTTGGGCCACCTGGGGAAAGGGTAGGTGAAGTCAAATGCGGTAGAATGTTCCACAGAAATGTTCCATGGGGAAGGGCTTTAACATCTATGATATAAGCTGGGTCACATAGGAGGTCCTATAGGACAGCCCTTTGTAGTGGGTGGCATTTTTAGGCCAAACATGTCAGAAGAGTTTAGCCATACTAGCATCTCTGTAGTGTACCATGTGCAAATTGTATCTACTGTTAGACTGAGTGTGTGTGGCAGACCAAAAAAGGGGAACTGCGTCACATGAAGTTGCCTAATATTGACTGAGATCCTTTGTCTATCCAGGTCAGTATTTACTGAGCGCTTTCCCCCCTTGCTATGCATCTGGTTGCCATACAGACACGGTCCTTGGGATTGCAGTTACCATCTGCACATCTTTTTGAAGATTAGCCTTTAGATATCCAGTGTAGCATTTTTTAAAAGAATGCAAACTCAGAGGTGCTGAGAATGATCTCTCATGTTTACCCAGTAGTAAACCTGGGCTTGCTGTCCAAAGGGAGTTCCTTGACAAACCTGGGCTTGCTATCCAAAGGGAGTAACAGCTAGCTACAATTCCTTGAGAAGAGTCATATTGCAAACACTTTAAAAAGTGTTTACGTTTTTATGATTGTAGAGGTACTGTTACAATCTCTACAGTATAGCAACATAATATGCAAGGTGGCCCTTAAGCCATTATGGTTTTCTGGTGTGCAAACTTCGAAGGTTGCAATCTATAATAGTTATATTATTTGGGTTCACGATGGCTTCAAGCAGAAGTCCAGGAAACAATGCGTGTCCCTCTTTTAGCTCACACAGTATTCTGTTCCACTGCCAGCAGGATCTTGAGTCTGCTGCTCCTTGTTTTTAAAAGAGCCATGTATTTTTTTCTGCTGAAATGGATGGTGTTCATGATCCCTATTTTAACTTACTACTAGTTGTGAGAATTATTCTGTATTCCTCAGACTACTTAAAGTAACCTTCTTCTAATCATTGTCATCATTTTCTTATCCTTAGGGAGCCCCTGGAAATCGTGGTTTCCCAGGTCAAGATGGATTAGCTGGTCCCAAGGTGAGTGTCTAACCTTACTTGTTTTCTTGGGTAAATGGAAGATAAGTCAAAGGAGGGATGGGTGCTTAGCTCCCGGTTAAATTGCATTTTTTTGTTTCTTTCTCTGTAATTCTATGCTTAGGTAGCTGTCAGAAATGGCTACGTTGACGGTTCCCCAAACCTTTGGATTATACACCATCAGTTCAAATCCAGCAAGGAGGAGTTTGTTGTGATACCTCTCAAATAGACTCCGGGATAATATATTTCTTGCTTACTCATGTCTGAACAGGGTGCTCCTGGGGAACGTGGTCCTCCTGGCCTTGGGGGTCCCAAAGGAGCTGGTGGAGATCCTGGACGTCCGGGAGAGCCTGGCCTGCCTGGTGCTAGGGTAAGATCCAGAGTGGAACTGGACAACAGGTGTGGGAGTGGGGAGGGCAGGGTGTATGAAAGGGTCCCAAGAATCTTCAGATTCAGCGACAAACTAACCTGGTACCACATCATCATTTGGGAATATTATCCCCATCCTGAGAAAGCCTTCTTTCATGGACTAGCTGCAGCTAGGGATAATCGACAGAAGGGCCCAGAACTCAGTCTGAGCTCAGTCTGGGAATTGAAAATGGCAGCTGCTGTTTGAAGGGCTGGGCTCCCCACAAAGCGGCAATCGTTTGTGTATGACGCAGATTCCAATGAGTGTGAAAGCCAGAGAATTAAGAAGAGTCATGGTTGACTTTTTTGCTCCAGGTGTAAAGATGTCTCACTTATTGCTGCCACCACTAAGTTATACCCCTGTGTACCATCAAATTTTTTTTTAACCTGGGTCTATTTTATCCCAGTTTCTCCCTTTGCATGGTCGCCTGTTTCTTTCCAGGATCCGAGTTAGGACCAGGAGGTAATACTCCAGTTTGTTCCGCAACAGCCTGGGTCTTTTGTATTTACACCCCAAGTGCATCCCCGCATGCGCAAACGTCTTGATTGGTTGAGAGCGGGGAGGTGGGAAAAATAAACTGGTTCTGTTCCTGTGGTGTTTGCACGGCAGCGGGGTCACCCTGGGTTATTTTAAAGGAATTGCCGATTTGGCGATTTTTGAAAATCCCGAGCTAAGGGAAATGTTGCAGGGCAACACCGGGCAGGCCCGCTTTAACACCGGGAACTGTGTGGAAAACTTGCACAAACTGGGATATTTCACTTGCCCATTCTGGAATATTTGGACCGTGTGGAAATGGCACTGTAAGCCTACATACACTTAACTTGGGAATTCCATTAAATTCAAGTCAACATGTTTAGGGATTTCATTTCACTAGAATATTTTTACTCTGCATCCCTATCCATATATATAAAAATCTATCAGTGCGTTTTTCTGCTGACAGGTAATCTCCTAAACTACTGGACCAATTGCTTTGAAATTTTCACACAACACGTGATTCACGCAAGGCCAGGTTTCCAGCTACCGTTTCCATACCCTCCTGCTGTGTATATATGCCACAACTGTGCTGTGTTATTGTGTACATGCTAATGCTTGTGACAGTTGGAACCACAGTTCTGTTCCGCAACAATGCCATCTGCTTGCCGTCAAAGGAACACCCTCTGATACAAGGGAAACAACCATGCCTTCCTTGAAAACCGCCATCTGGAGGAAAGATGGGGCCCGCCATCTGACATGGCCCAACACTCTAGTGGAGGAAGGGGAAGGTGAGGGAGGGAACTGGGGTTTGCTGGACCAAATGCCTGAAATTTGAACACAACGAGCTCATGCCTCCCAGCTCTTGTTGTGCACTGCCTGCAAGGGAAGGGAGGAAAGAGACAGGGCCCACCACCTGACACATGGCCCACTCCACCTAGCAGAGGAAGGGGAACGCTAGGGAGGGGCGGGCGGCTGCCATGTTGGAATGGGAGAGAGGGGGAGGGGAGCTTAGGGGCCCCTTGCCCTTCCCTCCCTTGCAAGCATTGTGCAATGACACATGTTCGAACCGTTTGCTTCCCCTTTTCTTTCTTTTCCACTTCACCAGACTGAGCCACAGCAACGCGTGTTTAATAATATTCAAGTTAATTACCATTAACATTAATTCAAATCCATACAAAACAGTTAAAATAGCATTTCTTAAACAGGTACTTATACAGGGAAGAGATTTGATTTTTGAAAGGCCTTCTGAACACTGAAGGCCTCTAGAGAAGAAACCATCTATGGGTCTCTGGATGGGGGAATGAGTCTCTGGAGGATTGGCCTGTGTGAGCAGACAATGAGAGTAATGAATACCACGGAGATTCCAGATAGTCTCAACGCGAGGACCTGCTGGCTCTTGGGGGGGGGGGGGGGGCTGCAATCCTGCACTCAGTGTGCACTGAGCGGGTCTCTTCCCACCTGGACCTACTGCTATTACAGAGGCTGGATTTAGTTGATAATTTATTATCTAGGAATAATATGCAGGAGGAACACAGCATTCTTGGCTTTGTTCTCACTGGACATGGTAATGCCCTCTCAGTACACAACCAACATTTTTAGCACTGGGCAGAGATTAAACTCAGGGATGTGTTCATTGCAGGACCACACATCTCTGAGGTATGTCTGAACTTCTGCTTTTTGCTGTTGTCGAGGACAGTCTCTTTTGTTTTTCTTCATGAGCATATTCATACAAGAGGTTTAAAGTGGCTTGTGCTTCCCCCAATATTGAACCTGTGTTGACTAGAAAGTTGACTAGAAAGTTCATTTGCGTTACAAATGCTGCTCTTATATATGAACACTCAGAGCTGCTTTATAACAAGTCAGACTGTTGGCCCATCCAGCTCAATACTGTTCATGCTGATTGGCTGCCAGGTGTCTCAAGTGAAGAAAGATTTTGGCCAGAACTTGCTTCTTGACATCATATTTTGGCTGGAGATGCCAGTGATTGAACCGGGGACCTTCTGCATGCAAAGAAGATGTTCTACCACTCTGCCATGGCCCCTCTCTTCTGCATTAACAATAATCAGGCCGTGTGGAAGAGGTTCATCATTTTAAGCCTCTCGTTTGAAAATGCTCTGTGGCTAACTGTGGCTGGCTGCTCAGTATTTCTCTAAATATGGACCTTGGGCCCTGAGAATAACACCCTTTTGAAAGATCTAGTCCCTGAAACCACCGAAGCAGCATTTTACATATTCTCAGAGTCCCAGAACACATTTGCAGTAATTCTAATAATAGCAAGTGGAGGAAATTAAACACATTAATAGTTCTTGGTCTTCAGTTTTGTTGGGGCTAATGAGGTATGGGTAGTAAACTGCCCTGGGGTGGGGGTGTGGCCATGTGGGCAGTGATTGCACGGCGTCACTTCAGGGCTGCTTATCCCCAGGTCACTTCCATTCAGGCTTGTCCTATGGTAGTAAATAGACTCCACAACAGCTGTATTTGGGGTTCTCTTTAACACTCGCCCTCCATGCATTTTAGCATGTGTAAAACAAAATAGGTGGATTTCGTTTGATACTGATCGACGAAGTGATAGACCCCCCCCCCCCAAATTTCGCGGATTCAAGAACTATTTGAGTTACTATTAAGCAATTCTGGCTTCAAAATTCTGTGGTGATTTGCAAATAGAGCCCGGAAAGTGGATTTGGGAGGAAGAATTCTTGAGGATAAGGGATTCCAGAGAATCTATCCACCAACCTGACAATTCCCCCAGGGGAACTGATGTCTGAAAATCAGCTTGAATTCTGGGAAAACTCCAGCTGCCACCTGGAGGTTGGTAATTCTAATCTGACTTAATGTTCAGGGAGCGAAGTGCTCAAACAGCAGCCGTGAAGACTAAATGGAAGGCTAATTTTGAAACGAGAGACAGCTTCAAAAGGAGTTTGTAGTTTTGTTTTTTATCTTAGGCATCCAACTGTCAAAAGATAAATCCCTGCAGGTCTATCGTAGTGGTGGTGAACCTATGGCACGCGTGCCAGAGATGGCACTCAGAACCCTCTCTGTGGGCACGCGTGCACAGAGTTCATCATGTAGGGGGAGCGGAAAATCACCCCCTCACACACACATCTAGGCTGGCCTTGCTTCTGAGTAAACCCTCCTAGGTCGATTCTCCCTTCAAAGCCGCTAAAACGGTTGCTTCACCAAGCTTACCCTGAGTAAAGCTGCCTTGAAACCGCTTTTTCTAAACTAAAACCTCAGTATTCAGGTTAAATTGCCATGTTGGCACTTTGCAGTAAATAAGCGGGCTGAATGTAATTTGGGCACTCGGTCCTCAAAAGGCCCCATCACAGTGCGCCTTCTGCATGAGTCTGTACAACTCACTGTACCACTCTGTGGTTGAGCCTGCCTCAAACACTTTTATTTCCTCACTAGCGGTACCCGGCCACGCTACATGCCCAGTGTGATGAAATGGGAAAGGGAAGAGAAGAGGGAAGTAGACTGACTATGAGTGGTGTGCCTTGATTGTATTATAACCTTATTTGGGGTAATCTAGGTAACTTGAGAAAACACTGAACCCCAGATGGTGGTATAGTTGTATTTAAACAATAGTGTTGATATTCCAGTATTTTCCCCTTCTCAATGGAAATGGGAGTAAGGGCACAAATGATCGGTGCCATGGGTGGTAAGGACAGAAAGGCCCTCACCCCTGTGTACAATTACATAGGCTGGGAAAGTAAGCAGTGACCCCACTTGTTGATGTCTCACCTTGTCTTGTCTGGAGAGCAAAAAACACCTTCTCGGTGTGAGGGAAAAGGCTAAACAGTAATTGGTTGGCGACAGAGAAGCTAGCCAAGGGTTAGTCAGGGTGAGCTGGTGTCCTGGGAGAGGCTGAGGGGTCTGAGAGGCATGGAGGGTCTGCTGCTCTCGCGGGAGCAAGAGGAATGAGCAACAGGGGAGAGGTGGCGCCAGTCCAGGGACAGGCATTGCTCCTGTTAACGGGTCCCTAGGTGATGTCATGTATGTGCTGTGGAGCAAAGGCAGCAGCTGCATCGTGAAGGTATGGAGGGCCAAGCAGGTACGCTGAGAGAGGCTTGGCCTCCTATGTGCTCAGCAAGACCTGGCGCCTGCAGGGCCCGCCTCCTGTAACGCCTGCAGTGTGAGTTGGCCAAGCCGCCCACCAGATGGCTGTCTCAAGGAAAGGCCAGTTTACCTGGCCCAGGTGTGACATTTCAGGTATCTGAACAGCTGAAAACATGGTCTGATGGGGAAGGCACGCTGTGTGAAAATTTCACAGTATTCGGTCCAGTAGTTTCGGAGATTAAAGCTAAGTAACAAACTTTGCTTTTTATTTATATAGATTAATCACTTTGAGAGGGTACAAAAATTGTATAAATTTTTACATTAAAAAGTGCACTGAGAGCCCATTTTTACTAAAGTTATAGGCCTCTTTCTGGCTTCTTTCTTGCTCAGCCTTGCAGTTTCTAGGACAATGAAAAGCAATCCCTTCCTACTTTTCAATCTGCCTTGATTTCTTTTCCTTCTAGAGATTAGGGTGAACCAACTCTAGTTTGGGAAATTCTTGGAGATTTGGGGATGGAACCTGGGTAAGGACATGGTTACAGAGACAAGAGACCTCAGCAGGGTATAATCCTATAGAGTCAACCCTCAAAGCTGCTATTTTCTCTAGGGGAACTGATGTCTGTAGTGGGTGGATCACCTATAATTCTGGGATGTGTCCAGTCCCCTAGTGGGGAGATACATTTTGTAAGAAGCAAATTAATAAAGAAAGAATCAGATTGCAAAAGACAGTGAAAGGTTTCCAAAGCTAAGGGTGACCATTTGGTGGTTCGGGGAAAAAAAGCTTTGGTCAATTGGCTCATCCAAAATTAATCATAGAAACATAGATCTGGAAGGGACCTAAGGGTCATCTGATCCAACTACCTGCAAAATACAGGAAATTCACATCTATCTCACCCCTTCCGTCAGTGATCCCTGCTCTTTGCCTAGACTCGAGGAAGGTAAAAAATTTCCAGGATTTCTGGCCAATCTCGCCTGGTGGAAAATCCCTTCCTGCCCCAAAGGGCCAATCGTCCTTACCTTGGGCATATAAGAAAGGGCCACAAGAGCTCAGTACCGGCTCATCCCTACCTGCCCCTCCTCCCCCAATGATCTGCCTAAGTTCACAGAATCAGCCTTGCTGTCAGATGGCCATCGAGCCTCTGCATAAAAACATCCAAACAAGTGCTTTGTCTTTTTTACTTAAATCCATTCATAATAATATTTAGTCAATAGTTTTATGACCACTATTTTTTAAAAGTATCAGCTTTATTAGAAACCCTCCCTCCCCCATACTTGGATTGTCAACAGGTTTCGCCTTGTTATTATGAAACAATGAAATTAACTTTTGAAAGTTGTAATGAATTATTAATTTTAAGAATGTTAGGCAAGGTTTCTTTGAATTTCTTCTGTTTTTATGCTGGAACAACAGGAGAATTTTTTTAGCGAAAGGAAAACAGAAATAAAGCGAATTAAAGGCAACTTGAAAAAACCCTCAGTTCTTGATGGCTACTGCGCTAAGCAAGAAGCCAACAGCACATACAATAGGTGGCCACAGCTGTTGAACATATGGAGAAGCAGCCTCTCTTCCTTCCTCCAGCAGTGGCATAGTGGTTAAGAGCAGGTGCATTCTAATCTGGAGGAACCGGGTGTGATTTCCCGCTCTGCTGTCTGAGCTGTGGAGGCTTATCTGGAGAATTCAGATTAGCCTGTGCACTTCCACACACGCCAGCTGGGTGACCTTGGCTAGCCAGTTCTTCGAGTTTCCTTCAGCCCCACCCACCTTCACAGGGTGTTTGTTGTGAGGGGGGAAGGGAGAGAAAGGGGCAATATAAATCCAAACTCCTCCTCCTCCTCCTCCTCCTCCTCCTCTTCTTCTTCTTCTTCTTCTTCTTCTTCTTCTTCTACAAAAATGGCAATACAGGGACATTTTAAGAGTAGGCTGCCATCCA